>NC_090731.1:132770099-132800099 GCF_036898095.1 Palaemon carinicauda
CCTGAAAATTACTGTGGCCTTAAGGGGGGGGGGGTCGCAGGGGGGGCGAAGCCCCCCCCGGTAGGGGTACAGGGCCCCTAGGTTAGGTTAGGTGGGTTTGTTAGGTTCTGTGGTGCCTTGAAAATTACTGTGGCCATAAGGGGGGGTCGCAGGGGGGGCGAAGCCCCCCCGGTAGGGGTACAGGGCCCCTAGGTTAGGTTAGGTGGGTTTGTTAGATTCTGTGGTGCCTTGAAAATTACTGTGGCCATAAGGGGGGGTCGCAGGGGGGCGAAGCCCCCCCCGGTAGGGGTACAGGGCCCCTAGGTTAGGTTAGGTGGGTTTGTTAGGTTCTGTGGTGCCCTGAAAATTACTGTGGCTTTAAGGGGGGGTCGCTGGGGGGCCCTACCCCCCTCCCCCCGGTAGGCCTAGTTAGGGGTATGGGGGAGGGGTGCTGGAACATTAATTATTCATTTATTGCAAATATCATTCAATGCCCCAACACCCTCCCCCCCCCTTCCCCCACCCAAAACCCCGGTTCCCAAAGGGTGTCCCCCATAATTGGTGGGATGAACTAGGGTATACATAGTAAATCTCTAAATCGGTTGGTTTGCAGTCAAAATAAACGTTAAATTCATTGAAACCACACTATTTCTGATGCAACAAATATATTTTTATTGCATTTTTCCAAATTTGGCTGAAACTAAAAATTTACCAAATAAACAATTATAATATGCTGAGAACGTTCGGCATGTGGATGTTGTTCCCACTTAGTAATGACTATTAGAGAGAGAGAGAGAGAGAGAGAGAGAGAGAGAGAGAGAGAGAGAGAGAGAGAGAGAGAGAGAGAGAGAGTCCAGTTTTTCCGATGTTTTCCACGAAGGAAAACCAACTTTATAAGTAGCCTTGATGATATACAATAAAAGAACTTGAAACTACGGGAATCTCGGGAAACATAATACGCTTCATTTATCATATAAAAAATCGTCCACACTAATCTATTCTTTTTACTTTTATAATTTTCAAGTTAAAATTCACAACAAATACTTCCAGACACTACCAAAATGATAAGCATTTTCCAACATTTTTTTTTATGGTGGGCTACGCTATCTTGACTTCTTTATCACATCAGGAAATCAACGTGGAAAATAGAACTAGTTTTGTTATATTTCAACACAACCCGACACCTTCATTCGACTACTATACTGGTAAGTAACTTTTTCATTATTTTTTGTTACCTTGCATTAGCACTATTCTATTTTAAAATGCATACTACTAGGGATTGCATAATCTAGTAGGTGCAAACCCTGTGGCAAACATTTTTCCTAAACTGTTAACGTATCAGAAATTGTAAAATTCTAACCATACTTCTTGGTCTGCATCTTTTCCCGCCTCTATGAGGGGTCGATGTTTCTGGCCAGGGAGTATGGTTAGAATTTTAATATTTCTGATACGTTAACAGTTTAGGGAAAAATGTTTGCCACAGTGTTTGCACCTACTAGATTATGTAATCCATAGTATGAATTCTAAAATAGAATAAGCTTTCTAAAAGATAACGAAAAATAACTAAAAGGTTAATTATCAGTATAGTTGTCAAATGAAGGTGTCGGGTTGTGTTGAAATATAACAAAACTAGTTTTATTTTCCGTGTTGATTTCCTGATGAGATAAAGAAGTCAGGATAGCGTACCCCACAATAAATCATTTTTTAAATGATAAATAAGATGTGTTTATTATACATCCAAGGTGGTAATGCATAGAGAAGAAAAGGCTTGTTTTACCATTACATATAGTTTCCCCAGTATGTTTTCCCCACTCAAAACCCAGAGTTCCCACTGGGGGTCCCCCATTATCGTAGTATATATATATATATATATATATATATATATATATATATATATATATATATATATATATATATATATATATATATATATATATAATTTCTGAAACTATTCATTTGCGACGGGAACGAGTGTTATTTTCGAAGAGAGCGGAATGTTTTCTATAGAAAAAAAGTAGTTTTTTTCCTAGGTTACATTGCCCTGTAATACAGTAAAATAATACCTGATTTTGCAGCAATAATAATGGTCAGAAATGCAAAATAAGCTCAAGATAACCAGCTGGAAAATTATATGGTTCATGTAAATGGTAGAAAATAGGCCAAAAAGGTATTATTTAACTTGTGAGATTTGTAAAAGGGTACAGTACCTAACAAACCCACCTAACCTAACCTAGTTTATCCCAGGTCACAACTCCTAGCCGGGGGAAAGCCCCGGACACCCCTTCCCTGTTCACAACCCCTAGCCAGGGGCAAGCTGCAGGACCCCCCTTCCCAGATCACAAACCTTCTCAGGTCACACACAACTGCTAGCCGGACATCCCCTTCCCAGGTCACAAACGAAAAAAAAAAATCCTTCCATTATGAAAGAGTAAATCACAAGTAATTCCTTACCATATGGTTGACATCGTCGCCTTTTTTTGTTTTCCTGGCAATCATCACAAACGCTTTCCAGTAGAAAATGTGCTGGCCTTCCCTGAATATTGTGAGAACTGGACCTCTGAGACATTATTTCGCTGTTATTTTTTAATTTCACAAGAGTAACAATAGCTTTACACTGAACGGAGAGCATTTCCATCATAATCAATTGACGATAATAAATTGAATTACACTAAATTTCGAAATAGATTGATGTGCTTCTCTTAAGTTCACTCTTCGAGACATCTTTACAAGATCGTGGTTAACTTAAAACTGAAGGCGAAGGTGTGAAAAAATGGCTGTTGTAGAACAACATCCGGGAACTTCTTGTAAGCTGTTAATTGGTTTAAAAAATCCACCTGACAAATACGTCATTGTAAATGCACAGCCACAGAAAGCTCCGCAATCCATGGGAAAAAAACCATGCGCAATAAGTCCCCTTCAGTCTCCCAGATGTAAACAATGGACTTAAAGTGAAACACATACTTCACATTTTAATAGACCGATACATAAGTTATTATACCCCAGTCCTCATTAAACAAATAGAGAAAAACGACAAACTAGCCAGCACTCGTCCATTTCTCAAGGCGAATTTCATTTTCGATAGCAATTAAACTATCATATATATATATATATATATATATATATATATATATATATATATATATATATATATATATATATATATATATATATATATATATATATTGCAAGGACATCGTCTGACCCGCCGTGTTTCCTTCCCTGAACTCTTTTCTGTATATCGTAACTTTATTCTTTATTCCACACAGTGGATTTTTGTACAACAATGTTGTGCTCTTTGAGAGCTTTATATCCATGTATAATATTGTATATTTCATTAGGCTACCGCTTTGATATTTTATACTTATATTTGAATCAAAACATAAATGATTGTGGTGGTTGGACAGGTTTCCCTCCTGGGCTACTTATCCGTCTGCACTCTGTAATATAGTGACCGTTGCATGTTCAATATATCGTCAGTCTCTCTCTGCTCGTCTTGTTGTCCTCACAACTGGTGACCCCGGAGATGTTGGAAACACAGAGCAATTTTGGCTTGCCATTAACGGACTAATTACGGCAACGTTTCCTTCGTATATCTCCTTTTGCCATTAATTTTTAACGACGTCTTTTGGCTTTATCCCACTTAGTTTCGTGAGGTAGCAACGATGAGTATATCTGACATAACCAGCTCATGTCCTTGGGCTGATGCATCAACTGACCATGGCGATGCCCCCCAGCCCATCGTGCCAAGCAACCACTCAGCTGCGCCAAAGTCAAGCTGCCACCATTCTCACAATACAACAACTCCTCCTGGTTTCTGAGGGCGGATGTACTCTTCAGGGTGGCCAATCTAAACGACCCCTGCGCCAAAGCTGACATCGTCCTGACCTCCATCCTGGAGGAGGTATTTGACAAGAGCTCCCCATGGCTCGACGCCCACTCCTGTTAGGTATCCTACGACGACCTACAAACCAAACTAATCAATATATACTTGCTTTCCGTCTCGGCAAGGGCGCAGAAGGTCCATGATCTCAGCAATAGACCTATGGGCGACACCTCTCCCGTAGAAGCATGGGATGAACTGGTTGGACTTCTCATGCTGTCAGAAACTGACACCAATGGACGACGATGAGAGATAAGCCTATCTCGCGAAATATTCCTCCGACGCCTCCCGCAGGACGTGAGAGCCTAGCTCACCGACTCCGACACCCTGCCGATGAACGACCTCCTGTCAAGGGCAAAGAAATTATATGAAGCCTCCAAGGCCTCCCACCTTGGCGCATCATCCTCCTTCAGCTGCTCATCCCTCGAATCCTCGGCGGCGCCCTCTGCTGACGACGACGAAATCCTCGTCCTGATGAAGAAGAAACCTCAGCAGCCAATGCAGCAGAACCATAGACCGAACCGGACTTGGTTTTTCTACCACCAGCAGTTTGGGAGCAATGCAATGAAGTGCAGGGCCCCCTGCAAGTTCCCAAAGAAATTTTGACGCCAAACACCGCCGACATCAACCGTAGCCGTATTAGAAGATCACGGTAAGATCGGATTCTACATCCTCGACGCCGTATCCAACCGTAGGCTTATGGTCGATACCGGCTGTATGCAATCAACATTCCATCCCTCACAGGCCGACCTAAAGCGGGCGCTAAGCAGTGACACCCCCTCACTCATCGCCGCCACCGGATCTCCCATACGCTGTTATGAGACTAAGGTGCTTAAAATCTCAATCATGGACTGATTTTACTCTTGGCTCTTCGCCATCGCTGACGTCAGACACCCTCTCCTCGGCACTGACTTCCTAGCTCACCATGGCCTCCTCGTCGACGTCGCCGGGAAACGCCTCAACACCGGGACATGCCGAACCCGCCACTACGAGCTGGTCCGGGTATTACACCAATCTCCGCTGTCGTAGTGCAGCCCTATGCCGCCCTTCTTCAGGAGTTCCCCGATGTTTTCAAGCCGGTATTTCGACAGTCGCCGAGATCCCCCTCCAAGCACGGGGTCTACCACGACAAAAACACAACGGGACCTCCCACGCACGCCAAGTTCCGCCGCCTCTCGCCGCAGAAGCTGAAAGATGCCAAATGGGCTTTCGAAGACATGGAACGGACGGGCATATGCAAGAAGGCGTCCAGCCCTTGGGCATCTCCGCTCCACATGGTAAAGAAACCGGACGGAACATGGAGGCCCTGCGGTGACTACCGGCGCCTTAACCTCATCACAACGCCTGACCACTACCCCTTGCCAAATATGCAAGACCTCACCAGCGCCCTTCATGGGGCAAAGATTTTTACTAAGATGGACCTGCTCAAATCATACTTTCAAGTTCCTGTATTCCCAGAGGACGTACCTAAGACCGCCATCATAACACCGTTCGGCTCCTACACCTTCTCATACTCAACCTTCGGCCTACGCAACGCAGGGGCCACCTTGCAACGACTGATGGAAAGCATCCTCGGGGACCTGCCGTTCTGCTTCTGCTATGTGGACGACATCTTAATCTACTCCAAGACGAAAGAGGAACACTGGAAACACGTCTGTGCCATGCTGAAATGCCTTCAAGAGAACGGTTTGATCATGCATTTCGACAAATGCACATTCGGCGCCGAGAGGGTGGACTTCCTCGGACATCAAATATCCGCAGCGGGCGTGAAGCCCACATCGACCAAGGTGAATGCAATGAAAACCTTCCCAGCCCCAACGACCATCCGGAACCTTCAGGAGCTTTTGGGGATGGTAAACTACTACCGTCGCTTTATCCCTAACATCGCCCACATCCTGACTCCCCTCAACGACGTCCTTGTTTGGGGTCCCCGGAAGCAACGCGCCTTCGATAGGACGAAGGCAGCCCTCGCCGAAGCCACCACCCTGGGGTACCATGATGACAGTGCCCCCCTGAAATTGACCACCGACGCCGCAGCGTTGCCTGTGGTGCTGTCCTCGAACAGATCGTCAACAGTCTCCCGCAGCCCTTCGCCTTCTTCAGCAAAAAACTAAAACCCGCGGAAACCAGGTACAGCACGTTCGACAGGGAGCTTTTCGCCGTCCGCCACTTCAGATACATCCTTGAAGGAACGCCCTTCACCATCGCAACGGACCACCAGCCCCTGATCCACGCTTTCATGAAGTCTTCAGACGCATGGTCCTCTCGCCAACAACAACACTTGGCAGCCATCGCAGAATTCAGCTGCACTATCAGCTACATACCAGGTAAGAAGAACCCCGTCGCCGACGCCCTCTCCAGGATCGAAATCAACGCGGTCCACCTGGCGATCGACTACACAAACCTCGCTGTGTAACAGTAGAACGACCCAGAAGCCCAAGACTATCGTAGGACAGCATCAACGCTACGAATGAAGGACATTCCCTTCGGACCGGCTGGGGAAACAATCCTCTGCGACACCAGCACGGGCCCCAAGCCCCAGTTGATTTGCTATTAGCATGACATATTAGCATAAAAAGTGATGCAGTTATGTATTTTTTACACAAACGGTATATATAATGACACAAAAAAACTCTCAATAAAAAAAACTAAAACAATAGGAATCCTTTTAACATAAGAAAACTTACCTTTTTGGTTTCAATATGAGATTGTAAGTGGATGGTGGTGTGGGAGGATGTGTGGAGTTATTACCAATAGAGAATTTCCCTTCCATAAAAAAAGTTTGGTAATTAAGGTTTTGGTTTTCTTTCCCTTTTCTGTTGCTTTGTGGCAGGTTTTTCTTTAATTAAAAACTGATCCAATTTTTGTTGCTTTTGCCTTTTTTTGCAGAATCTTACGGTAATGAGACATTACATTATCATTGAAAAGGTTTACAACCCTGTTGGCTATTACAGTTTCAGGATGAGTTTTTTTTTTAACAATTCACAAATAAATGCTTCTCTAATGCTATCACCTCGTAACTGTTTCTCATTTATAAAAATATATAACAACTTCTCCCCTTACTCAAGTACCTGAGTCTTTTACTTGTCAAAGTAGTCACTCCTTTAGCAACATTAGCTCCCTGTATTGTTTCTTTATTCTTATAAACTAGTCAATATCATCGACTCAGCCCTAAAGTATTCAAGAGCAAGATCCGAAACACGCATTCTGTTTTCGTTCTTGGAAATTATTTTGTTTTTTAGTTCAGTAGTCTTTTGCACTGTTTCCCATTTTACTTGACCACTTTCTCTCTTATTTTTCTTTGGACCCATGTTTGAATGTTAATTAATGAAAATAAATAAAAAAAAGAAAAGTGCAAAACAATGATATAGCATAGTATAACACAAAAATGAGGCATATCGTATGTTTACGATTTTCCGAAATAACGGCCAACTCATAACTGATGGATGATGGATAATGGTTTTCAGCTTGGCGTGCTTTTCCAACAAGGAAAATAGCCCAGTGAGGAAAGAAAATAAAGAAATAATTAGACTACAAGGAAATTAATGAAAAATTAATAAAAATATTTCAAGAATAGTAACAACACTAAAACAGATCTCTCATATATAAACTAAAAAGAGACATGTCAGCCTGTTCCACATAAAAATATTTGCTGCAAGTTTGAACTTTTAAAATTCCACCGGTTCAACTACCCGATTAGGAAGATCACAATAACTTGGTTATAGCTGGAATGAAACTTCTAGAATATTGCATATTATTAAACCTCATGATGGAGAAGGCCTGCTTATTAGAATTAACTGCATACCTAGTGATACAAGCAGGATGGTACTGTCTGAGAAAATCTGAATGCAAAGGATGGTCAGAATTATGAAAAAAAATCATATGCAACATGCATAAAGAACTAATTGAACAACGGTGCTAGAGAATAATATCCGTGTAACGAAAAATATTACATTATTTTTTTTTTCTTAAAAAAAGATACATTAACTAATGCAATGTATGCTTGATTAACTTTGTCAATTTTTTGGGATCTTTACAGTTTTATATGATATACATGATAGATAAATCAGGAGATGAATTCTAGTGGTATTAATCACAGAAATGCAATTTTATTTAAGTAATTCTTGGAAGAAGAAAAATTTGGTTTAAAATATGAGTTATGTTTCCTATGAAAACTATAAGTTGCTACAATACATTATATTTTGAACATCAACGAGGAGTTTTTATGCATGAAGATATTTTTGGATACAAGTTGCACTCGACAAAAGCAGTGCCATACATCTATTTTTAAAAGCTATATTTACCTGTAAATAACAACAAATGTCAATACAAAGATATATATATATATATATATATATATATATATATATATATATATATATATATATATATATATATATATATATATATATATACAGAGAGAGAGAGAGAGAGAGAGAGAGAGAGAGAGAGAGAGAGAGAGAGAGAGAGAGAGAGAGAGAGAGAGAGAGAGAGAATAAACTGACTGAATTAAACTTGGAAGTGATGTGTTTTCTAAACTTTTAAAGTCTAAAATAAGCTGCCTACGTCTATTCAGATGAAACCACGGACTATGAAATATTCGCATTTTTAAAAGGGATTCTTTTGATGAAAGAAAGATGAGAAAAGTGGGGGTTTAGAAAAAGGCACAAAATTTGAAAGAGTTATAAATAGATTGTCAGTAGTCTGACTTTTGCATATATTAAGTGCGACAAAGTAAATTTATTGCCCCAGGACTTTTATCTTTTCTTGAATTTTTTTCTCTCTAAAATGAAAATACCAAAAACTCATACTTTGAAGTTTGTATTGTTTGTTTGTTTCTATATTTGATCGAATAGAATTGCAAGCAATTCGTTTTGATAATACCTCTAATCACCCATGTGATTGGTTAATGTTTGTACAGTAAATGTAACTAACATAAAAATCATAAATATCTATATTATAGATATATGTTAGTATAAAAGCCAACTAAATGTAACTGTAAATTTTCTTAATAAAAGTAAAAAAAAAGAAATCACATTACATATCCCTATATCGGCTACTATGCATTTTTGCTGTGCTTTCCTCATATTTACTATGAATATTTCAATTAAGTTAAAGGAAATAATCTTATAACAGCTCAGGGCTCGTCATCCTACCTGACTAGCTGCTATTCTCCCATTTTTGTGAAGAATTTCAAACTCTCATATACTTCCAATACTTGTTTGATCTCTCTCTCTCTCTCTCTCTCTCTCTCTCTCTCTCTCTCTCTCTCTCTCTCTCTCTCAATGATATGAATTATTTCTGTGTACGTATTATTTTGTCAAAGAGTGCAGAATCACTCGGAATCAATATACTGTATAAGTAAAACACATTCTCTACAATCAGAGAATACGTGCACCCATGCTGCGAGTAAAATCCTTTGATTCACTAAACTACTGTTGAAATATAAATTTCAAGATCAAAAAGCTTATTAAACGAAAAGAGCGATTACCACATGCATAAATCCAGCAATTTGATATATATATATATATATATATATATATATATATATATATATATATATATATATATATATATATATATATATATACATACATACATACATACATATATATATATATATATATATATATATATATATATATATATATATATATATATATATATATATATATATATATATATATATATATCGTCGTCGGCGCCCACTCGTGTCCGAGTATTGGGTTCTGTCGTTAGCCATCAGCCTCCTATCTTTGGGGTGAGTGCTTATGTCTGATGTGTCTGTGGTGGAAGAGTCGCGGACAGTGTTCACAAGGGACGGTGGGTGGTGGGCGGGGCGGTTCAAATCGTTCTCTCCTTCTTCTCCTCCTAGCCTCCTCATTTTGTCTCCTCCTCTCCTCGAAGTCCACGGTGCCATGGTGTACTGTACTCCTCCAGGTTTTCCTGTCCCTGGCTGTTTCTTCCCATGAGGAAGGATCGATGTCAGTTAAAGCCAGGGTGCGCTTTAGTTGATCTTTATAGCGCATTTTCGGGGCTCCTCGTGGTCTGGTGCCCCGGGTCAGTTCTCCGTAGAATATCTTCTTTGGGAGCCTAGATGGATCCATCCTATGCACGTGTCCTATCCAGCGGAGGCGGTGGTGGATGATGGTGGCCTCCACACTGGTCAGCGAGGCACGTTCTAAGACTTCAATATTGGTGGTGTGGCTCTCCCAGGGGATTTTCAAGATCTGCCTCAGTTTCATTTGTTGGAAGCGTTATAGGTTTTTAATATCGCTTCTATATAGCGTCCATGTTTCACATGCATACAGGAGCGTGGAGAGGACTACTGCCCTGAACACCATTATTTTGGTGGTCATTGTCAGTGCGTGGTTGTTAAATACGCGGCAGCTGAGTCGGCCAAAGGCGGAGTGGGCTGCCCTGATCCTGTTCTCCACGTCCTTTTTGCTTGTGGGAGCTGATGTTAGGATGCTCCCTAGGTAGGAGAACTGGTCTACCTGTTCTAACGGTTGGCCATTCACTGCGGTATTGAAGTTCGGGAGCATCAGTCCTGGTGGATGTTGGACGAAGGTCTTGGTTTTGTCTGTGTTGACTTGCATCCCAAAACGTTCGTAGGCAGAATTGTACGCATCAGCTAACGACTGCAGGTCCTCTGCCGTCTGACCTTGGGTGGCATTGTCGTCAGCATACTGCAGTTCTCGCACTGCACACAAGGTGGTCTTGGTTCTGGCGCGGAGTCTAGCAAGGTTGAAAATGCCTCCATCCATGCGGAAATGTAGGTCGACTGAGGGTGTGTCTGGGGGAATCTCGTTGAGCATAGCGAGAAACATGTTGGGGCCAGAACACAGCCCTACTCCAGGCCACCGTTCATGGGGAATGGGCCTGAAAGAGAGTTCTGGTGGCTGACTCTCCCAACCATTCCGTCATGGAGGGCACGCACCAGCTTGACAAAATCGGGTGGGCAGCCATATCTTTCGAGGACAGCCCACATATACATATATATATATATATATATATATATATATATATATATATATATATATATATATATATAAATATATATATATATATATATATATATATATATATATATATATATATATATATATATATATATATATATATATACATATATATATATATATATATATATATATATATATATATATTGTAAGGACAGTGAGACAAGCGTCACCAACATCAACTGATAGTTTATTCAAACATGCGTGAGAATATAATACAGGGTGCGGACGGAAAGGTAGCATGGCGTAGGCGCCAATTCAGCTTGAACTTCCCGCCAAAATATATGTGTTTTCTCACATGAACAAATACACGAATTGCAAGTAAACAGAAACATGTAATGAAATAATACATATGTCAAATTGTAGCTCTGAGGGAGTGGAATACATATATATAGGAAGCCACGGTGTGGCGAAAGGAGAATTTAAATAAATGGACAATTTGTTGAATTTCTGGACGACGGAAGGAGCAGTGTCCCTACAATATATATATATATATATATATATATATATATATATATATATATATATATATATATATATATATATATATATATATATATATATATATATATATATATATATATATATATATATATAACGGATTTTGAGCGAAACGAAAAATCCTTTTTTTGGGTGAGATGGCCATGTCGTCCTGATGGAAGTTCCTATAGGGTAGCTTCCTAGGGTATATTACAACTACGGCGATATTCCCAGAGAATTTACCTTAAGGTACCAGAATTCTAACTCCTGGAGCGAGTATCCCTCGTGAAAGGGATGTCGCGACATATCAGAGGACGTATTCTTGACACGCCACATGGCAATCTGCGCCCCGAACAGAGAATTCGTACCGCAGGGGGTAATTGGCAAGAAACGAATTCGGGAAAGAAAAAGGGGGAGCCGCTCCCAAGGCTCCCTATCTCCGTTTCGTAAGCGTGCCTGGCGCCAATCCTGGCGCCATCTGTATTCCTTGTAGCGTACACGAGGTGCTACAGATACTGTATGTAGGGAGGGGTCCTACAGCCCTTTCTTAGAAAGGCAAGGGCGGGTCCATCAGGACGACATGGCCATCTCACCCAAAAATAGATTTTTCGCTTCGCTCAAAATCCGTTTTTTGGGCTCAAGCCATGTCGTCCTGATGGAAGTATACCAGAGCATTACTGTATCTGTGGATTCTCAGAACGTGCCGTACTCCCCGGAGGTAATTTTTCCCGGTCGACTAGACCTAGAGACCTAAGATGTTACCGTTATACATCTTTTCAACTAACTATAAACCATGTTAGAGCTTCCTGCCCCCTACAGGGAAGAGTCCTACTAGACTCTGGAAAAGTCTGGAAGAGTACATATACCTATGTATGAATACCAGGCAAGCTAATATAGTGGTCTCTCCCTATATTAAGTAAAGCATAGTTTGTAAAGAACCACTGCGTCAATATGAAATATCGACCAGTTCTCCGCACAATACTTGTATTGGACAAAGGTTTTATATCCGCATAGGAGGAAAACCAATGCAACATAGCTTGCATAAAGGAACAATTCTATTAGAATTATCCCAGATAAGGTACATAGAATGAATGCTCAATTATACCAATAAATTGACACAGGTGAAGGAGACGCAAGGTTCTCAAGAACCAGTTTATTGACAGGCAATAAATAGACAGGTTAACCACATATATATATATATATATATATATATATATATATATATATATATATATATATATATATATATATATACATAAGAAGAGGATAACCCAAAACTTTAAGCATAAGTATGATAGTAAACAGAACTTGTTTGTCTGAAAGAAAAAACATTAAATGCCACTTTTAAGATACCGAGGTATCAAAGTCATAAAAGTCTGTATTACAAATCAATGACATTAGCGTTAGAAACGCTCGGCACACATGTCTGCACTTATGCTAGGTTCACCTTTGGAAATGGAACAGTCTACATGGGCAACACAGTGCCCTCACTTAGTTTGTAGTACAGTATATAACTACACACTCACCCTGGAATTAATCGTCCCAATTAAAACCACTGTTCCTCGCAGAGTTAAACAGTAGGGTTAACACCGCGACCCACTGCTACCAAAGATCTCTTTAGTTCCTCTACTTGCTTCACATAGTGGCAAAAGAACACTCTGGAAGACTTCCAGCCAGTGTATGAACGGAGATGTTCAAAATCCATACAATTAAAGAAATTTAAGGATGAGGCAACTTTCCTCGGATCGTGACCTGCGGGTGTACTGTCAGGATCCGCTCTGCGAATAAAATATGTGATTTTTGCTCTGAGTTGATTCAGAGATAAATTTGAGCCTGATGTTTCTCCCCTGAATAGTTGACCACCCTTGAAGTCTGAAGTTCTATGAAGATAGACCTTTAGGCATTCTACTGGACATAGAGATGCATCTTCTTTCAGAGGGCAGATTCTCCAGGGACCCCACCTGTTGGTGGGTAACTCATTCTTGGCGAGAAACGTAGGATCCGGAAACAGGTTCAGTTCTCCCCCATCCAGGAACTGAACATGACCTGCCTCTCTCGAGAGGGCTACAATCTCACTAACCCTGGCCCCGGACGCGAGTGCAAATAGGAAAATAACTTTTTGTGTCAAATCCTTTAACGCACACTCTTCATTGCTCAACAGAGAAGCGAAATGAAGAACTTTGTCTAAAGACCATGAAATGGGCTTTGGAGGTGCTGAAGGTCTGAGCCTAGCGCAGGCTTTCGGGACTTTATTAAAGATCTCGTTACCTAGGTCGACCTGGAAGGCATATAGAATGGGTCTTGTCAAAGCAGACTTACACGCTGAAATCGTGTTAGCTGCCAATCCTTGACCATGGAGGTGGATGAAGAAAGATAAGCAGAAGTCTGTCAAGATCTCCTGCGGATTCTTCGCCTTGACAAAAGGCCACCCATTTTCTCCAAGATGACTCATATTGCCTTCTAGTAGATTTGCACTTATATTCCTCAAGGAAGTCTATGCCGAAACGCTTTCTCACCGCTAGGGAGAGAAAATCATGAGCTGCAGGGTCCGGGTTTTCTGTAATGAAGCGCAGACAGTTGACTTCTGGACTCGCTGGGTCAGAACTGGATCTGGTAGCGGTACAAACTTCAGCTGCAGTTCCAATGCCAGGGGGAACCACACGCTGTTCGGCCACTTGCGGGCCACTATTGCCGCTACCCCCTTGAAGGATCTCAGTTTGTTGAGGACCCTCAACAGAAGGTTGTGAGGAGGGAACAGATAAATCTTGGACCATCTGTTCCAGTCGAGGGACATCGCGTCCACTGCTTCCGCTAAGGGGTCCTCGTACGGGGACACGTACAGGGGCAACTTCTTGTTGTCTTTCGTCGCAAAGAGGTCTATCTGCATTTCTGGGACTTGATTCAGAATGAAGGAGAATGATCCTGCGTCTAAGGACCATTCTGACTCTATCGGTGTGAACCTGGATAGAGCGTCCGCCGTCACATTGCGGACTCCTTGAAGGTGAACTGCCGACAGGTACCACTTCTTCTTTTCCGCCAATCGGAAGATGGCCAACATCACCTGGTTGAGAGGTGGTGACCTCAATCCTTGTCGATTCAAGCATCTCACAACTACCTTGCTGTCCATCACCAACCTTATGTGGATCGAGTGACGCGGGGAGACTTTCTTTAAGGTAAGGAGCACTGCCATAGCTTCTAGAAAGTTTATGTGAAAGGACTTGAATAGCTTGGACCAAGTCCCCTGGACTTTTTTCCGATGAGAGTGACCTCCCCATCCCTCCTTCGAGGCGTCTGAGTGAATCGTCACCGACGGGGGAGGTGGCTGAAGAAGAACCAACTTCTTTAGATGTCTGGCTTGGGACCAAGGCCTGAGAAGAGTACTTAGCCGAAGCGGAACTGGTCTTCTCAGATCTCTTCGCGCGTTTGATGCATAACTTCTCCAAACTCCGGTTGCATCCTTTAGCTGTGCTCTTAGCACTGGGTCTGTCACCGAAGCAAACTGGAGAGAGCCCAGTACCCTCTCCTGCTCGCGTCTTGATATCCTTTCGGAATCTAGAAGTCTCTTGACAGAACCCGCTATCTCCTTCCTTTTTTTCGCCGGGATGGAGAAACGGTGTGACAAAAGGTCCCAGTGGATTCCCAGCCACTGGAACTTTTGAGATGGAGAAAGTCGAGACTTTTTCTGTTGATCTTGAAGCCTAGGTACTCTAGGAACTGGATCACTTGACTGGAAGCTTGCAAGCATTCTGTCTCGGATGCTGCCCACACCAACCAGTCGTCCAGGTAGGCTACTACCTGAATTCCCTTTAGGCGTAATTGTTTGAGAGCTACGCTCGCAAGCTTCGTAAAAATCCTTGGGGCTATGTTTAGCCCGAATGGCATGGCTCCGAAGGCGTATAGTCTTCGTTGTAGCCTGAACCCTGGGTAGGGGGAGAGTCGACGGCTGATTGGAATGTGCCAATAGGCGTCTGACAAGTCTATAGAGACGGAATATGCCCTCTTGGGCAGTAAGGTCCTTATGTGTTGCAGTGTTAGCATTTTGAATTTGCAATTCACTATGAACTTGTTGAGTGGCGACAAGTCCAGAATGACTCTGAGCTTTTCCGAGTCTTTCTTGGGAACACAAAACAGCCTCCCTTAGAAATTGATGGGCTTCACCCTTCGGATCACCTTTTTTCTCCAACAGTTCTTGAACGTACTCCTCCAGAACGGGGGTGGAGTGTTGGAAAAACCGAAGGCACGGGGGTGGAGTGCTGTACCAGCTCCAGCCCAGTCCATTCTTGAGTAGGCTGTAGGCCCAGGGATCGAAGGTCCACCGATCCCGAAATTTCAGAAGTCTCCCTCCTACCGGTATCATCTCACTTGGACTGCTGTCCTGAGGTCTTGCCTCCCTGACCACGACCACCCCTGAATCCCCTTCCCCTTGAGGGGCGCCTAGACGAGCCTCTGGCTGCTCCTCTAGGCTTTGCTCGAAAGGAAGTAGACTGCCCTTTGAACGCTGGGGTGAATGCCGTGGACTGTGTCGACACGGCCTGGGGTACCCACTGAAAAGTGGTCGGGGTTTGTGCCACGATCTGGGGCACTGGAGGCAATGGCAATTGCAGTTGCTGTTGCTGTCTAACAGGCTTGGCTGGCCGAGACGGTAGCCTAGTCCTCATAGTCTTCCTCTTTGGTTGAGGACCCTCATCCGGGGAAGACTTTCTTTTGATAGCCAGGCCCCACTTCTGGAGAAGGTTTCTATTCTCCAAGGCGGCCTTATCAACAACTTCTTTGACCAAGTCGGTAGGGAAAAGGTCTTTTCCCCAAATGTTGGAGGAAATTAGTTTCCTTGGCTCGTGCCTCACCGTAGCCGAGGTGAACACGAACTCCCTACAAGCTCTCCTTGCCTTGACGAAGCCATAAAGGTCCTTCGTCACTGTGGCCAGATGAGTCTTGGCCACCACCGTGAACATTTCATGGACCTTGGGGTCACTTGCCATCGTCTCGAGAGTAGTCTGAAGAGACATTGAGGCAGCTAGTCTTTCTTTTGTCTCGAACTCTCTTCGCAAAAGAAAGTCAGACAGCTTAGGGAGGTCCTCGCCGAACTGACGTCCGGCAATATCAGCCTCCAACTTTCCAACTGAGAACGTAAGATGGACGTCCTTCCAGTCTTTGTGGTCCATAGGCAGGGCCAGCGACAAGGGTTTACACTCCTCCAGGGAGGGGCAAGGCTTGCCGGCCTCGACTGCTTTTAGTACAGCCGCATACCCATTCTGTAAAAAGGGGAAGGCTCTAGCAGGCGAGGACACAAAGGAAGGGAGCTTCTTGCTCAATGCAGCTACCTTTGAGTTAGAGAAGCCCCTCTCTTTCATCGAGGATGAAAGTAGAGCTTGAGCCTTAGCATGGTCCATCACTATGACCTCCTTCGGCTCTGTCTCCTCCTTTGAAGCTGGTTCCTTCCTCAGCCGGACATAACAGTCCGGATATGATGCCTTGCTGGGCCAGAATTCCACTTCCTCCAGGGGAACTGAGCCCAGCTTATCCGAGATGACGATCTTTCCAGTCGTCATCGGCATGTGCTCAGCATACCTCCATGGGTTAGCATCTGAGCACAAGGGAAGGTCTTTCACATTGAGCTTTTTCTGGGGCCCATGTGATTCTGCAAGGCACTGCATCCGCAGTTCCATTGCAGCCGCCTTCTCCTGATTCTCCTTCTGCATTTGTTGGATCATTCCAAAAATAGAAGAGAGGGCCTGTCCCAGCTCTACTGGGAGACCGGCCGATGTTGAGGGAATAGGCTCCGGAATCTGAACCGGAGTAGCCGACACCTCGTCGACCTCTTCCTCTACAACGTCTGAGGCTTGAACTTCATCCTGGGCTTCTGCCAGGAGGTCTTCCTCCAGACGCTCGTCCACATCAGACATCCTGTCATCTAACTGGATGTCTTGCATCGCGACCGCGACTTCAGCATCCACCTGGATCTGAACTTGGGGAATCTCCTCTTGAGGCTGGGGAATCACTGCATCAGCTGATGCCTTAGGGAAAAGATACGCCCTCATCTTCTCACTTGGAAGATAAGGGCCAGAGGTGTTCTTTTGGAAGCCCCTTACCCAGGTACGAAGCTTCTCCCTAGCTATATCCCTTGATTCCGCCGTCCTAGGGGAATCAAAGGCCTCAGTAATCAGGTTAGTGCACACAGTACATACCTGAGGGTCCCAATACCGGAGATCATCCTTGGAGACAGCGCATGCTGCGTGTCTCCTACAAAACTCATGTCCGCAGAGGTTCTTGCTGCGGACGTTGCAGAAAATACTTCCGCACTTCGGAGGGTCCTTCTGTAAAGAGAAGAAATTTCCATGAGTATCAAGTGAACTATGAATCACTGGATATGCATAGTATAGCATAACAATTCAGAAAGGAAAGACACACACTTGTGTTTCCTTCACAACCCATTGCTGCAGCCTTCCAGATAATAAAATCAAATGGTTAATCTCTTCTAGAGTAACCAATGCAAAGTTTCCAGAGGAAACAGGTGGAGCTCACACCTAAGCAATGATTTTAAAATCCTGGATAATAGACAGGAAAGAACTCACTTTCCTATCTGTAGGGCAACAGCAAAGGACTGTGCAAGAAAACACAAAAGTGTTAGAACACACAGTGCTGTACCAAAACCCATACTATAGTTTTCTTCTTACTGTATATGTTATACTGAAGAATACTAGTACAGTATAGGAGGTGCCGGCCGGCACACACCATAACTAGCTTTAATGTATACTACTTAACAGCTATAAGGCGGCAGAACTCTGGTTCAAATGCATGTGCCGGCCGGCAGCAATTGCCGGCTGGCAACAGCCAATGTCGGCCGGCAATGGCTGCCGGCCGGCAACTACACAAGGTAGTACCCAGCTGCCGGCCACACTCTTGGTGACCGGCAGACAAGGGCTGACATTAGCCGGCCGGCAAAGGTACAGGACCGATGCCAGCCGGCAGCAAAAGAACCAGAGGACTACACCCGCCCGGCTGCCGGCCTCGCCTCATAGGCCGGCAGCCGGGTCGGGTACAGCACTAGAAGAAAAATAGGATGGATGCCGGGATAAGAGTGTACACTACCTCCAAGCCCGGCAATCCGAAAGAGTGCATATAAGGAAGGGGAGAATCTAATTCAGGCTTCCTGACCAATGCCGTCTGGCTCTACAGGCAGGCATGGATGAGGGACCAAGGGAGGTCCGGGCAGCACTCAAAATATAAGACCCTTGCCGGCCGGCAGCTCTGTCGGCCGGCAGGGGGCTGAGTCAATTCCACATCCTAACCTATTCTAGGTCCAGATGTAGAACGACGTACAGTACTGTAATGGCTAGGCCATTACGGAGATAGAGGGGGAAGGGACAAAAGAGGGTCCTACCAACCTTGCTTTAGTGACGGATCACCCGCAGCCAAGAAACTCATCTTAGCCTAAGGGAGATCCAAGGGGGGAGGCCAGCAATACTTGCCAGCTCCCAGAGCACCAAAGCAAGGAAGGTGTTGCTACTCCCAGGGAAAGAAACTTATCCTCCCCCGAGAACAGCAACAAGGACTAGTCTGGTAGATCACAAAAGAAGGAATCATATCCACAGAAACCTTCGGTAGTGACCTAAGGAGGCTAAGCCACCTTTGTCTGTGTCAGGCCAGCGAGGGAGACTCTACCCCAAGCCAGACAAACACAGACTCAGACTAAAAAACTCTGTTGTTCTGTCCCTCTTTGAACCAGACTTACTGGAACAGGAAGGTACAGTAACACCCCAGTATAGTTTTATCAAAATTTAATTCAGAAAAAACCACTTAGGGATAAGCCCAAGGCTTAAACAGAGGGAAAGGGATTGCATACCTTCTCCGAAGAAAAGAAAGCAACCGGGGAGTATGAGAAAGTATACTAAGGCTCCATAAGCAACTTAGCCTAGGCACCAAGAGAATCGATTACCTAAATCACCGAAACTCACTCGTATACTATCTTGGAAATATTCCACACAATCTTAAATGTATAAAACATAGCCTAAAGCTTCAATAAAATTTTAATACACTCGAAAAACCCAAATTCATGCATGAAGTACTAGGACCAAACGACTAGGCTACATGGCCTAGCGTAGGCCAGAATGGCGAATACTTCGCCAAAATAATACTAAGCACGAAAGGAAATCTTATGTAATGCTAAATAGCTAAAATTTATTAAAGCAAAACAACCGGGAATGTCGCTCTGACTAACTAAACTTATACCTAGCGAGCGACAGCGTCCATGACGCCTCCGGTAGGCTACGGCTCTTGTAACAAAGATTAATCCTATTAATCACTCAAAAATTTACCAAGAGCCTACATTTATACAAAAAAGACATGGTACTCAACTTATCAGAGGCCGACGAAGACGGAGAAGCCATGAAAAGCAGAATAAATCCAAGATTTGCGAGAAACACAGGAAAAAACACCGAGTTGTTAAGCTACGCAAAAAGGAATACAGATGGCGCCAGGATTGGCGCCAGGCACGCTTACGAAACGGGAGATAGGGAGCCTTGGGAGCGGATCCCCCTTTTTCTTTCCCGAATTCGTTTCTTGCCAATTGCCCCCTGCGATACGAATTCTCTGTTTGGGGCGCAGATTGCCATGTGGCGTGTCAAGAATACGTCCTCTGATATGTCGCGATATCCCTTTCACGAGGGATACTCGCTCCAGGAGTTAGAATTCTGGTACCTTAAGGTAAATTCTCTGGGAATATCGCCGTAGTTGTAATATACCCTAGGAAGCTACCCTATAGGAACTTCCATCAGGACGACATGGCTTGAGCCCAAAAATACATATATATACAGTATATATATATATATATATATATATATTAAGCATACACCTCTATTCCACAAATATGTAATAACTATCGCATAGTAGTTATAATATGGAAGTCGATGATTTTGTAATAGTAGCTTTTAGGTAGTAGGTTGGCCAAGGCACCAGCCACCCGTTGAGATAATACTGTTAGAGACTTATTGGGCCCTTTGACTAGCCCGATAGTATGCATTGCCTCCCTCTCTGGTTACAGCTCATTTTCCTTTGCTTACACATCAGCTACACCGAATAGTCTGGCTTATTCTTTCCACATTCTCCTGTGTCATCATACACCTGATAACAGTGAGATTGCCAAACAATTCTTCTTCGCTCAAGAGGTTAACTAATGCACTGTAATTGCTCAGTGGCTACTTTCCTCTAGGCAAGGGTAAAAGAGACTCTTTAGCTAAGGTCAGCAGCTCTTCTGGGAGAAGGTCACTCCCAAATCAAACTAATGTTCTTTAGTAGTACCATAGCCTCTGTGCCATGGTCTTCCACTGCCTCGGGGTAGAGTTCTCTTCCTTGAGGGTACACTCAGGCACGATATTCTATCTTATTTCTATTCCTTTTTTAATTTTTATAGTTTATAAATGAAAGATTTATTTTAATGTTGTTACTGTTCTTAAGATATACTATCTTAATTGTTTTCTTCTTCTTTTTTAGTTTATCTATTTCCGTATTGCCTTTCCTCACTTGGCTATTTTTTCCTGTTGTAGCCCTTGTGCTTATAGCTTCCTACTTTTCCAACTAGGGTTATAGCTTAGCTAATAATAATAATAATAATAATAATAATAATAATAATAATAATAATAATAATAATAATAATAATAATATTTTCGCCAGCCGTAAAGGACTAGGGAGTGATTGTTGTTATAGGTATTGCCTATCTCTGTTTAGAGTCCTTGGCTTGGCATAGCAAAGCTTTCTTAGATTGCCTTCCGTATCCTCGCATAGTTTGGGTTCGTTCAGTTAACTTTAAGTAGAGAAATGCGTTAAGTTGACTCTCATTTGTGTAAGTTTCTAATACTTTGATGTTTTTTGGTGTTTCTAGAGGTTTGTTGATATTTGCAATTTGTTTCTGTACATACGTTAATGTATTTCAGGTACCATTCTCTTAACATATCGGTTTAGAAGTTATTTCTATGTATTTTGATTGTTTTTTAATCCCCTTTTGTTCACTTGCTGTAGATTTATTTGTGCTTCCAGGAATGCGAAAGTAGTTCCCTAAACTACCTCTTATCAAGCTTGCTATCTGGATGGAAATCGGTTGTTTATAGTTCTGGCGGTACCCGTCTTATCTCTGCGTACATACCCACGTTGCTAAATACACACACTGACTGGTGACAACGCTGGGATCTGGTGAACTATTTTTCTCTCTGAACTAAAAGGCAAGTACTATTTGATGTTTAAAAACCATCCTTAATTAAACAAGCTAGTCCTCCCTGATTAGGGACGGCGCCCATAATTGTGGAAGGACGTTCCCTATATCGCACAGTATACCTTTTTAAGGTCTATCGTGCGTTATAGGAAGGCTTGCTTTTAACCCTTAAGTCTAATTTCGACTTGTTTAACTTTTTCTGTAATATATTTTGGTTTTGCAGTTTACTTAAAGCATGTTACTTTTATTACTCTTATTTGGGTTAAAAAGTTAGCCTTCTTAACCTATTAGCGTTTTATATTAGCCTTATATTTTTTGTTCCATATTTTAAGAATGTTGATAATCATATTCTAAGTTAAAAGTATATGGAAGTATGCTTTATTGTACTAATTTAGCAACTTCACTGTACACTGCTATTTTCATTTGATATTGCAGGAATAAGATAGGCATTTGTGTAGGGATAAGCTACCTAATTGTTACAAGGAAAATTTCTGATTATGGACATTTTTCAGACTGGATGGGGGCGACTTCAGTATAGTGATTCAAGAACTGAATTCTATGCATCTATTGACTTCAATTTCTACCCGTGACATTTTGCTTTGGTTGAAATTTGTTGTTGGATATTCTATTGGAACGTCTGCTATAAATGCTTTAGCATTGTTACTGAAAATCCTGCTACATTTTAATGAATATGTCCATTGGGATTTTTCAAAATCAGGCTTGTACTGGAAGATTTTGCAAACTACTGTTAGAAATTCCTGTTGGTTACTAGTTGGTAATAAGGATTTTTTTTTTAATTTAGATTAATTCCTTCAGTGTGGAACTCCCAAAATGTTTGATTTAGTTATGTTGACTTAATTTTGCTATTATAGAAGAAATTTTTAATCATTGGGGTTTTGTTTTAATCGGCAATTCATTGGTACCATTCATAAAATTTACTATAAATTTAAAAGTCCTGTTTTTTTTTTTTTTTTTTTTTTTTTTTTTTTTTTTTTTTTTTTTTTTTTTACTTTTAGAAATTTTGTAGGCCAGCAGGTAAAATTAGTTTTCCATTTATAAAGAGCCTACAAATAACTTTTCATGTGAACATTTCTACAATGGCCACTCAAAAAATAAAGTTTAAAATAGTTATTTTTTTTTTTTTGGTATGTGCAGTACTTAGAGAGAATAAGCAGTCAACTACGTAGAGGAGTCCACTAAAATTGAGGAAATTGCTATTAATCTCTGTGGTCCCAAATATTTTCTAGAAAACATTTGTGGACAAGATAAGAAATTTTTTTAGTGTTCAGTTAAAGAAAAGGGGTAACTATGAGTAAAATAGTGTTTGCCATTTATTCAGTTTTCTTTAGACTTTTAACATTTTAGGAAAAATATATTAGGGTAGTGTTAACTTTATTCACTTAGAAAAATTTTGATAAGGAATAGTTGTGTAAATATGGTATTCCTTGTTCTGATTGTAACTCGCTTTGTCTGCCAAACTACAAGTGTATTTCAGTCAGAATAGAACTGCGTAAGATTGCAGTCTTTAGGCGTCTAGGGCATCTCTTGATAATGCTTTGGCTTCCTAATGGTTGGATTTAATCATAGAATTGGTTGGTCAGACACTAGTAAAATAATCCATGTTAATGACTATACAAGAAGGGCCATTGTAGAATCCATTTTGATTAAAAATGCCTTTACTAAATTGGATTTTATCATTTCATCTAAAATCTGACTCTCTGGAATTATCAAACTTAAAGCTGTGGGATCCCCTTCTGTATAAATAGATCTCTTTGTATATGAATTCATTGTTGAGTCCGTCGATGTCACTCATGGATGAAAGTACGAACTCCAATAGTCTGTCTTTTTCTGTCGTGGCTATAATAAATTTTATATATATTTATATATATATATCGGTAAAATATTCTAGAAGTGGATTTCCTAATACATCAATATATATATCGGTAAAATATTCTAGAAGTGGATTTCCTAATACATCAATAAAGACAAATCATTTACTATTTAATGCTGCATTTGATTTCAACCACCCTCTTTCCCATGTTATATACTATATACGCCAGAGGTAAATATCAGTATTATTCGTTTTTAAGTTCATTCATCATCAGTTGGTGTGCATATTACTGTTTCTAAACTATTTTCGTTCTACTTTGCTTTATTTACATTTGATTTTTTTTTATTATCAAACTGTCTTTGAGCACGTCAGTTGACAATATAATTTTCCTTGGAGCAAGATCAAATCTGTAAACGCTAATATGGCTGTTTTATCGGTTAGATTTTATTCTGCCTAGTATCTGGAGCAGTAGTCTTAGCCTTTTGAAAGTGAACATATAAATGGTATTAAGGCCTATCCACACGAGCGAACCTGATCGGCGTGTCCGGGGTTAACGAGCAAATTCTGCCGGATTGACCCTAATGTTGTCCACACGGCCCACGGGTGAGTCGTTGGCGAGGTGGGCATGGGCGACGATCCCAATAGTGTGTTAGAGTCAATATCTCTATTGACTCTGGTGTTCAGTGCGGTACAGTGAACATGATGCCTACTGCAAAGAAGATATTATGCCGCATAATAAATGTGTGCAATGAAAAGAAAGAAAAAGCATTTTGTGCAAAGAATGGCTCGGTAAAAGAAATGTATATGCCAGTTAGGCAACGATGCTACAGGAACTACAAGAGGGCCATGAAAAAGATTTCGGACTATTTTACTAGGGAAGTTGGAGCCATAAATTCTATATATCTATCGATCTATCTCTATCTATCTACATGGGGTTTGTATAAGTACAGGCAAGTAATGCTTCATGTAATCACAATGCGAACACTTTTCATTTAAATTCCCCAACACAAATTTTATAGTAATTTTTATATCTAGTAGCTACAGTTTTTCAATATAACTTCAATGCCAGCTACAAACAGAGTTTATCTTCTTTCTCCGAGAGAGAGAGAGAGAGAGAGAGAGAGAGAGAGAGAGAGAGAGAGAGAGAGAGTGGAAACCAACCGAAAACTGTTAGGCCATATATGAATTTTACCTGCAAAATAACTCGTGTACTCTTGTATTTAACAAACTGACAGTAATTATATTTAATACTCCTAACTATACAAGAAATACAATTTATACAAGAAATCCATCTAAACAGAAGGAGACCAACTTTTAAGCTACCAAGCCATATATGATTTATTGCTCCAAAATAGCTTTTATAGTCTTGCATTTCATAAACTAATCTAGTTATATATGATATAGATAACTATATAAGAAATCTATCCAAATAAAAGAATGAAGCCAACTGAAAGCTATCAAGCCATATATGAACTCTTAAGCGCTTGCAGGAAAATTACACTGATGTGAAAAATTACTTTGGGTATAAAGAAAAATTAAGTTTCCATTGTTCCAAAAGGCCAGAGTCGAAGCTAAAGCGAATGGGCACCACCATGTGATTTCTCTACAAGACCCATCGGGCAATTTGACGGTTAGCCCGGCAAGTGTGCCCATATGAGGGGAGGACCGCCGATCAGGCCCGCTTGTGTGGACAGGTCTTAGTAACAATGTACTTTGGCTGCTCCGATTTTTTGTTTAAGATCATCTGCAATATTAAAATGTGGTATGATTAACAAACTACGTGGCATGAAAATTCCATAATTCTACAATTGCTCAATTCTATATGCAATATATGTTTTAAAAAAAGCTGAGGTTTTAATTTGCAAGGTAACTAATATGGTGGTCTTTGTTGTTAGGATAAAAATTGTTCAGTCGATAGGAGGAAGGAAGATGAGAATGGAATAAAAGAAAACTCTACAAAGTGATAAAACCCGGGCTTTCCTCTGAGAAATCTCTCTCTCTCTCTCTCTCTCTCTCTCTCTCTCTCTCTCTCTCTCTCTCTCTCTCTCTCTCTCTCTCTCTCTCAAATGATTTGGAAAAAGCTGAACTGATGGCTCCATATTTCCCAACTGTATTCACTAGGGAAGAATCAACGACCCTCCCGAACCAGGTATCAAATATGAAGGGCCACAACCATTAAATAGAATGTTTTACAATGGATGATGTCAAAAATAAAATAAAAGGACTCAGTAAGTGTAAGGCACCAGTTCCAGATGATATTCATCCAAGAGATTATAGTGTAAGGCACCAGGTCCAGATGATATTCATCCAAGAGATTATAGTGTAAGGCACCAGGTCCAGATGATATTCATCCAAGAGATTATAGTGTAAGGCACCAGGTCCAGATGATATTCATCCAAGAGATTATAGTGTAAGGCACCAGGTCCAGATGATATTCATCCGAGAAATTACGGAACTAGAAGAAAAGATAACCCCAAACATTTACAAAATGTTCCGAAAAACAGCCAGCGAAAGAAAGGCACTACAAGGATGGAAACTAAGCAATGATCTTCCAATCTACAAGAAGGGGCCAAAAGAAGAACCTGGCAACTACAGACTAGTGTGTCTAACTTCAGTGCCTTGCAAAAAAATTTAATCAATTATAGTAGATGTAATAGTAGAAGATATAGAAAGATATGGAGAAAAACGATTTTCTGATGGACAGTCAACATGGTTTTAGATAAAATAGACCATGTGGGAAAAATCTCTTGGAATTTTTCCTTGAAGATTTTTTGAATTTGTGACAAAAGCAGGGCAATAGGCATCATATACCTAGACTTTCAAAAGACTTTTGACAAAGTTCCTCATAAAAAATAATGGTTAAAATTAGAGCACTAGGCATAATTGACGAGCCTGCTGAATGGATCAAAGGTTGGCTAATAAACAGAAAACAGAGTTGTAAGCAATGGAGAAGCTTCAGAGCGGGCAGCTGTTACAAGAGTACCTCAAGGATCCATCCTTGGACCATTGCTATTTCTGATAGACATTTACGACATAAATTCAGGATTAACTAGTAGAATAGCCAGATTTGCCGACGATACTAAACTAGGCATAAATGCTGCAAACTCAGAAGAAGTAGAAGCCTTAAGAGAACATTTAATGAAGCTAGGAGAATGGTCCAGAAAATGGCAAATGCCTTCCAACTGTGGGAAATGTAAAATCATGCACATAGGTTATAGTAACCCACAATCAGATTACTCACTGCTGGGTAATGAAATAGAAAGTGTGGACCAGGAGGAAGATCTCGGTATTATTATCAGCAAGGATTTGAAGTTTACCAAACAGAGCATAAAAAGTGAAAAGAAATCACAGAAACTAATAGGCTACATAAAGAGACAATTCAAATACAGAAATAAAGACACTACCACAGCTGCACACATCACTAGGAAGACCCCATCTAGAATACGGAGTCCAATTGTGAGCTCCAAGTATCCAGAGGGATATAATGTAAATAGACTTTCAGACGCCTAGAATTTGCGTGGTAGAAGACGAAGGTGGTAGCCTAAATCCTCATATCCTCCCTTGCTAAAGTAAGTACATCTCAACAAACCCCTTATCTCTTATGGGCCGGAATAGTAATCTAGATATTCTATTACTTAACTCGGACTGAATGTTTCCCCTTTGCATAAAGATTGACGAAATCTTGTTTTATTGCATCTTGTCTGAATGGGTATATACGCTGTTCGCTTACAAGCTCGGTTACTCTCATCTCATGCTTTTCTCTTATCGGGTAAATGTGGGGATTAATACCTCACTTTCTTAAAATGAGTTTCTTCATCTTCATCTCCAGTACGAAGTAAGTAGTCAATTAAAAAAAAACCAGTTTAATAAGGTCTTTAAAATGATGATGATATTTAGATCAGTCTTTAAGTACAGTAAAATATGTAATGATATCCTAATAAGTTACTTAAGGTATGTACTTAATTATGGGTTTATTATATAAATCATCCCAAATTCAAAGTTTTGTAAGGCGGACAATTCAAGGTTCTGTTTTGTGCTTAAAGCCTTTTATCCTACAAGAAGGATTATTTGCAGTCTAGTCTTGAACTACGACCTTTTTCCTGCCTTGTCACTATCAGCGAGGAACCCACAGATTATTATAACAAATACCTTGATATGTTTTATTTTTTTGATATATGTTGTACTAAAAGATATATGGGATTAGTTTGAACGTTTTAACATCAAATATGATTAATCTATTTATTGGTTACTTTGATTAGCCTGTTACCTAGAAGAATTTAAGCCCAGATAATCAGTTTTAAATATTTGTTATTCCTTGATAAATATGGTAGAACCAATGGTGATAAAACAGACTGCGGTGATGTTTCCCGACATACGTTGTCGTTAAAACACATTCAAATCCAAAGGAATACTAGGCCATCTCCTTATTTCAGATGGGTGAGGTGCTGTTAATTTGGGCACATTTGAAGAAATTTGTGGACGTTTAAGATTCTAATCTTATTTTGGATTATTTAAGCTTTTTGATAATTGCATTTCAGAGGGGTCTCAGAGGAAGTGTCAGCTTATGCAGGATTTTTTTTTTTTTTATTTGGGGAGAAAACAAGTATTTGCCTGAATGGTAGGACAATCTCTGAGGTGCAAATATTCCATTATCTTGGGCCTGTTGTAGATGTAGATGTAGTTGGGCATCTAAGGGGGGTTTCCGTGCATGAAATATGGTTTTGTAGCTTCCTTTTGACATCCTGAATCACATATCAGATGTTAACAGGAACGAAACTCAGGCCAAATGGTAGATATTAAGATTTATAGCAAAGTTCATCACGAAAGCTAAAAAATAAAAAAAATTTTGGTATTGATGAGAAAAAAAGATATGAAAAATCTTTGAAGCTAGCATGTATTTTATCAGAATTTACACATCCACCTTAATTAAAGCATTATATAACAATTTTATTGTTTTAGTTCACTTTTGCATACTCTTATTAGCTGTCGATGCCAATAATTTTAGATATGAGTTAAGTCATTTTTGCTTCATATTATGTAATCATGTAATTTTCCTTTTCCGGTAGTTTCAAGTTTCAAGATGCATGTGAATATATCAAATTGGACATAAAGGTCACATAATTGTTAAATCTGTAGAAGAAAGTTATCGTCCTCGAGAGAATTCAAGTTGATATAATCAAAACACATATTAAGATCCCCGCTTTATTTCACTTTTAAGAATATGACTACTGAATGAAAAGGAAAACGTGGATGTCATTCATCACCCATGTTTGGATAACACATGACGGTGCAGCAAATAACTGAACCGTACTGGCTTAGCGCATGCTATTTTAACTGGCTTATTGAGGATAAACCAGTTATTGACGATACCATGAATGTTAACATCAAAACTGAAGCTGACCGGATTAGTTTTGACTCGTTTTTAGGTTGGCCCAGTTAATGTCTAGAGTAGATCAATATCCAAGGAAATAGTTTCATCGCTTTGAATGGATATAAATGATTCAAAACAAGCAATGGAGAACCATGGATATCCACCTCCGAAATTTCAACAAAATGGCCTGTCAGCAAGGTGGTGGCTTTTGTGGTTTAGAATTCTTAGGGAATTCTTTTGATAGACAAATTATAAGAGTCAGACTTTTCAAAAGATTTTGAGACAGACGAGACCTGTGGGCTGGTGTACCCCTGCTTCAAGACAATGTCCTTGTCCATGCATTTGCAAAGTGGCAGTTGTGGAAATGGCTTATTATGACTGAATGGTTATCTGAATGCTCCTTAACTGGAGTCCGACAGTTACTTATTTCCTAAAGAAAAATCTCGTATATGTAGTCACTATTTTTGGAGCATATGTGAAGACGTCCGGCCTTTGGAGGAATACTCAAAAGTCCTAGATCTCCTATTTTTTCCGCTCTGGAATTACAGCTCTTGAACATTTGAAATAAATTTTGTTGAAGTTAGAGTTTATATGAAAAAAAAAGTCTTCGAACTGTCTATCATATAAATCTTGCTTGGTCTAGCCACCACATTTTACCACCATATTGTTGCATTTCACTTATAATCCATTGACTCAAGGCACCTTTAGATTCATTGCCTCCTTATTCACCATCTAACATTTTCAACAGTCACTTCCACAATCATTCTTAAATTCACAATATGTAATTAAACTTTTGCATCAGTCAGCTTACCTCCCTGATATCCCCAATATCTAACAGCTCTTAAAAAAAAACATGCTTTATTGACAGGGCTGAAAGAAAAGGCCATTATATTTAGATTTATGCAACCGAGAGGTTCATGTATATTTAAAAGTTAAAGTATAAATATGGTAAATGTATATGTATATGCGGTAAAAGAAAGGCAATAGAATTCCAACAACAAAAAAAGTCAATCGAGAGAGAGAGAGAGAGAGAGAGAGAGAGAGAGAGAGAGAGAGAGAGAGAGAGAGAGAGAGAGAGAGAGAGAGAGAGAGAGAGAGAGAGTTCCCTATTCTTGAACCGTATTTTCTTTTTTTTCTTTTTTTGCACGGAGTAGAATTTCCACACAATAACTCTTTCTATTCGTGATTTGAGCTTGTAAAAGACACTAATCAACAATGTTTGGTTGATTAATT
>NC_090731.1:132805099-132811077 GCF_036898095.1 Palaemon carinicauda
ATGTATGTATATTATATATATATATATACATACAAATATACAATATATACACTAATATATATATATATATATATATATATATATATATATATATATATATATATATATATATATACATATATATATATATGTATACATATATATGTATATATACATATATGTATATATATATATATATATATACAAATATACAGTATATACACAATCAGACTATAATCTAGGAAACATTAAAGAAAGGAAGAAGTATCAAATTGATGAAAAGAAGACTTTAACAGGTTGCCCACAGATATTTATTTTGAAGAATGATGGAGATATTATCAACAAAAGAAATGGTGCGATAAAAATTGCGGAGGATTTCTATACTATTCTAAACAATAGTGTTATAACATAGTAATGAAACACCTGTGTCGGCACTTAAAGGAACAGTAGGAAAAGTAAAGAACATTAAAAGACATCAAAGGAGGCAAAGCAGAAGGAGAAGACGGCCTAACAATTGATTTGATGACAAACGGAGGAGATTACAAAGTAGTAAAACTTATTGAACTTTACACCAAGTGTCTGCAAGAATGCTCTATACCTACAGCTTGGAAAAACTTTATCATTATACTAATCCACCAAAAGGGTGACACAAAAGATCTACAAAATTTTCGCCTAATAAGTTTACTCTCAGTAATATATGGAATATTTACAAAGATCATATTAGGCCGCATAGAAAGACAGATAGACTTTAATCAACCAGAGCAGGCATGCTTTATAAACTGGTATTTAACAACTGACCATATTCATGTAATTAACCAGCTAATGGAAAAATCACTATGATAAACAGCTATGTATGACATTTATAGATCATGGTAACGCTTTTGATTCTGTCAAAACTTCAACAGTAATGAAAGTCCTTCAAAGACAAGGAATACATAAATCTAAAGTTAGAAAATTTGATATCTATACGGGAAGTACAGCCATCCTAAAATTACATAACGATACTGAAAAATTCTAATTAAGAAAGGAGTTAGACAGGGAGATCCCATCTCTCCTAAATTATTCACAGTGTGTCTAAAAGGTTTTTAGGAATTTCGATTTGGAAAATGTAATAATTAATACTAATGGGGAATACTTTAACAACTTAAGTTTGCAGATGACATAGTTCTGTTTATTGAATCATTGGAAGAATTGTAAAATTTTGAAGAGAGAAAGTACAAATGTAGGACTGAAAATGAATATGAGTAAAACTAAGATCATGTTCAATGAAAATGTCGAGAGACAACAAATAAATATTCTTGACGAAACTCTAGAGATAGTTAATGTATATACGTACTTAGGGCAGACAGTAAATGTTTCTCCAGGTCATGAGACCGAAATTAAACGAAGGGTAAGCATGTATCAGTGTCTTTACTTTTTATATTTGTTAGACATTAACCACACCCTTTCCCGTTGTAATTGATTAGATAAAAAAAATATGATTAGCACGTTGACGGTAAAGTTTATCACAGACGCACACTTACATGCATACTCTCATGAGTGCGCACGTGCGTTTGCGTGTGTATGAGAGAGAGAGAGAGAGAGAGAGAGAGAGAGAGAGAGAGAGAGGGAGAGAGAGAGAGAGAGAGAGAGCAATTAAGGATATAGCATAGTTAGACAAATTCAATTTAGTGAAGACTCAAAAGATAATTTACTCTACACATGTAAAAATATTCCGCTGAAACAATAAGGTAAAAATGGAAGAATGATGGTGGAAAATACAAAATCAACAGCAATACTACTTTGTATCATGAAGTCTTATGATTTGGACGTCACAAAATACATAATTTGTTTTGTTGATGAGTTAAAACAATGAATTACAAGACTCGATTTGAACATCTAATCTACGAATGAATAAAACGTTATATACATGTGTACATAAATGCTCACATACACAGATATGTATATATATATATATATATATATATATATATATATATATATATATATATATATATATATATATATATATAAATATATATATATATATATAAATATATATATATATATATTTATATATATATATATATATATATATATATATATATATATATATATATATATACACATATATATGTGTATGCTTATATGTATATACTATATATATATATATATATATATATATATATATATATATATATATATATATATATATATATATATATATATATATATATACCTACATATATATACCTATATATATATACATATATATATATATATATATATATATATATATATATATATATATATATATATATATATGTAATGGATAGATAGCTCTTAATGAAGATAGAAAACATAAGGAAGTTAAACTATTATCGATATTCAATGCAATAGTGAGATGATCTTAAAGATTACAAAAATGTTTTAGTCTTACAGACGTTTCCATTGCTGGGCTCATATGTCTGCCCATCTATATGTACATGTATGATTTGAAAAACGTCTTAATTTCATAAATCTATTTTGTAATTAATAACAAACTATATACATTTCAAAACAGAAAAAAACCGGAAGTTGAACTTGAAACGAAAAAAGTACATGGTTTGCACGTACGTTATAGCAACATTACTTCAAGGGTATTAACATTTTCTCAATTAGTATTTATCAGATTACATTTATATATATATAATTCAATTCTTTCCGAGGACTGTGTTAATGTAACCCATCTAATTTAGTTTCTCGTTTGTAATATGTTTATATATTTTCATTAATTTGAAAGGACAAAAATCATCCTGAAATCCTTGAAGTGGTTGCTAACGGTTAACGAAGAATCCATCATTTTTGTTGTTATTGTTGTTGGGTTTGATCTAAGATCACCCAACATTTCTATTTCTAATTTGACCAAAATTGTCACACACTACACAGAAAAGTTTGAATTTTATCCCGTTTCAGTTTTGTATTTTTGTATGTGTAACGTTCATTAACTTTGTTGATGAAAGTGTGTATGGGCTTAAATATGTGCATGCAATATTTTTGTCTACATAGTACATACATACCTCAATTTAATTTTCAGCTCTATCAGACCATTAACGAGACATTATTCATAACCACTGCTTCTCTCAACTGATGAACAGAAGATGAAATAGTTTTGCAGTATTTTCCTTGGCTGGAAAGAACACTTTACAAACTTATTGGGAAACCTCAACAGTTTCAGTTTGGCAATAGACCAAAATATACTTTCCACTTTTATCTTGCACGCACTCCTGATTCTGACTGATATTGATGGTCTTTCCCATGAAAATTCTCATCAAAACGTCAATTTTTAACGCCCCGCTCACCTTTCCTCCTCCTTAAATCATCTAAATTATAAAACCCGTTTGCTCTCACATTATGATAAAACTGTGCTAATTAATCAAAACTTTTATAGGCTATCTTCATTATTCATCTGTTCATCAAGTCTCACCTTTATATTCTACTTAGAATGATTAACCTTGGTAGCTTTATTTACACGTTTCCACAACACTTAACTTGTATTACCCAACTTTTGCAAACAACTAACACAAGGTTACATTTTCAAATCTCCTCTTATTTATATCAGCACGCGTATCATATTTGCCGACACACTCTTAAATTGACATTGGCAAATAGAAAAAATCTCTTACATTAACCCTCTACCTCTCAGAGATTACGTAAAATAATTTTACCTTTGCAGTCCTAAAATATTCGATTAAGCACCCTAAAATTTTCATTTTTTATATTTTCATATGATTTTCTTTACCTTTTTTTATCTATACATAAGGACATTAGAAAATGATGGGTATACAACTTTGCATCGTAATTAGTAAGTAAAGTGAGTCTGCATTTTATCGGCAATAAGTTATTCACATCATACAAATTCTCATTCATCACTTTTAATATTATTCCATTAATAAACGTTAAAGAATTTCCAAATAACGTCTTTCTTACAAAATGTATAACCCACCAAACTCAATCATATCAAATGGGCTTTATTAGTAATCATGTGTTTCATCGATCCTTGTATTATGAAATTACAGTAAAACCAACATACCATACACTAACAAAGAAAAACATATCAATGAAATACTAGATAATTGAAAAATGTTGATAATAAGCATCATGTAAAAACAAAATGCGGTTAAAGTAGTGAGGTGAATTTTTATATGAATTTTAACTCCAAAATTACAAGTATTACCATCAAGCCATAATTCAAGTTGAAGATGCGGCGAGAAGTTACTGCTAATGACGCTATTCAGTGATAATGACTGTAGAATGATCTCCTTGGTTGATCGGTGACACAAACACCTTATCAAAATATATACTTTGAAATGTGATATTCTATTGATAATCAAAGGTTCAATCGTTTGGGTTACTACAGAGCAGCTCGCAATTAGCAGCACCTTCTTATATAGCATTGCCAAGTATTCCGCTACGTAGGTTTAAAAAATCTGAACTCCATCAACACTAAAAACAGAAATATAGTTACTGATTTGATTATTTGTTTCCTTTTGTATTAAATATGCGGAAGATGTTAAATTGCATGACGTAAAAAGTTTCTCTGCATGATTCGTATGTTCGCGAAAAATCCCCGAAATTTCAAATGTAGAATTGAAATAAATAAACTTCGAAAAGCAATGGAATCAAGTTAAATTAGGCTGAAATTTATAATTGTAAAACGATTAAATTTCAACGATGAAAAGCAATAAACAATTAAATAGTCAGAAACGTCCTATGATGTTAATCGAAAAGATGTGGAAATAACTCTTTCAGATACATTCCTCTTGCCAGCAAAATGAACTTTTATATGTTATCCGTGTAACTACTACTCGAGATGTTATCCATAAAATTGTAAGTATTGTTTTCCCCAAGAGAGAAACATACGACAAAACTGCATAAGCTGAAAAAAATCATATGTATGAGCTTCTTCAGTGATTCAAGTCTGCAGTATTTAGGTCATTATAAATGTTATCTTGAGATGAGATAAGACGAAAGGAGGAGGACGTCGATGAATCAGAGCTATGTGACGAAGCCACCAGGAAATCCTCAGATTATATTAAATGGACTGAAGCGATCTAACTCGTGCCAAAGAATGAGAGCGCATAAGAAGATTTGAAAGAATAAATTTTAACTCTCTCTCTCTCTCTCTCTCTCTCTCTCTCTCTCTCTCTCTCCTCTCTCTCTCTCTCTCTCTCTCTCTCTCTCTCTCTCTCTCTCTTTTATTGAGAACACAGAAAATTAGGATTATGTAAATACTCCGTCACTACATATCATACGTAACTGAAATCGGTGGATAAACCGCGTATTTTTTTGGCCAGTTGCCACATCAAGCAAGTGAACTAGTATTTTACTTCATGCATAATTGAGATAATTAACTCAGTTAATAAGTACTATACAGGATAGGAAGACTGAACTGAGATCAAATATCTCTCTTACAACCACTTGGCAATAACATTATCTACTCAGTCATATACTTTGAAATCACAGTCGTCTTAGGATCATATTTTGGGATAGGAGTTTCAAGTACTAAAACTGAGTTTCTGGAAGGTTCCCTAGAAATGCTTTTTTTTTAAGGTCAAGAAAGTGAAGTAAATATTATTTGTCACTTTATCACTTTCTTTCATGAGATGATTTTTGGGAACGATAATTGTGATACGTTCAAGTAGAACATGTTTATTTGACTGATTATCTCTCGTATTTTAATTTGCGAAAAGTTTGGAAAACTAATAAGTTAGAAAGAGAGAGAGAGAGAGAGAGAGAGGAGAGAGGAGAGAGAGAGAGAGAGAGAGAGGAGAGAGAGAGAGAGAGAATTGCTGTCCAAGAAGACCAGCAGTTGTAGCTTTCATTACTTGAGTGAGATGCATCTAAAGTTTTTAACAAGGAAGTTATTTCCTTCTGCTATGTTTGCTCCAATATCCATTCTTCTAAATATATCTGACCTGTTTAGTCTCTCTCATTTATTTTTTTTTTATTTATAGGTTCTTGAATTCTCTATCAACAAT
>NC_090731.1:132811577-132814077 GCF_036898095.1 Palaemon carinicauda
TGAAACCTACTTCAGTTTTCTGGGCAATGAACTTACGGGTTTTTCCGCCGCGCCAGAGGTTGCCCTTCCTACTGAAATAGCTTTTGGCCAACTTCCCTCACTACAGCTAGCTTATTAGGGGTCAGTCATGACTTGTATTTGAGTTGGATTTCTTAGAGAAGCAATTTGAAACCTACTTTAGTTTTCTGGGCATTGAACTTACGGGTTTTTCCGCTGCGCCGGAGGTTGCCCTTCCTTCTGAAATAGCTTTCGGCCAACTTCCCTCACTCCAGCTAGCCTATTAGTAGTCAGTTGTGACTGATGACATTTGAAATTCAGTGGTGAAGCCAAGGGCCATTGTTTTGCCAGGCGATGAAGCCAAGCGTCATATTTAGGCCGGGCGATGAAGCCAAGCAGGCCAGGCGGTGAAGCCAAGCACCATTGTTGTGCCGGGCGGTATAACCAAGCGCCATTGTTAGCCGGGTGGTGAAGCCAAGTGGGCCAGGTGGTGAAGCCAAGCGCCATTGTTGTGCCGGGCGGTGAAGCCAAGCGCCATTGTTGTGCCGGGCGGTGAAGCCAAGCGCCATTGTTGTGCCGAGCGGTGAAGCCAAGCGGGCCAGGCGGTGAAGCCAAGTGCCATTGTTGGGCCGGGCAGTGAAGCCAAGCCGGCCAGGCGGTGAAACCAAGGGCCATTGTTGTGCCGGGCGATGAAGCCAAGCGGGCCAGGCGGTGAAGCCAAGCGGGCCAGGCGGTGAAGCCAAGCGGGCCAGGCGGTGAAGCCAAGCGGGCCAGGCGGTGAAGCCAAGCGGGCCAGGCGGTGAAGCCAAGGGCCATTGTTGTGCCGGGCGATGAAGCCAAGCGGGGCAGGCGGTGAAGCCAAGGGCCATTGTTGTGGCCGGGCGATGAAGCCTAGCGGGCCAGGCGGTGAAGCCAAGGCCCATTGTTGTGCCGGGCGATGAAGCAAAGCGGGCCAGGCGGTGAAACCAAGCGCCATTGTTGTGCTGGGCAATGAAGCCAAGCGGGCCAGGCGGTGAAGCCAAGCGGGCAAGGCGGTGAAGCCAAGCGGGCAAGGTGGTAAAGCCAAGCGGGCCAGGCGGTGAAGCCAAGCGGGCCAGGCGGTGAAGCCAAGCAGGCCAGGCGGTTAAGCCAAGCACCATTGTTGCACCGGGCAGTGAAGCCAAGCGGGCCAGGCGGTGAAGCCAAGCGCCATTGTTGTGCCGGGCGATGAAGCCAAGCGAGCCAGGCAGTGAAGCCAAGCGCCATTGTTGTGCCGGGCGATGAAGCCAAGCGGGCCAGGCTGTGAAGCCAAGCGCCATTGTTTTGCCGGGCGATGAAGCCATGCGGGCCAGGCGGTGAAGCCACGCACCACTGTTGTGCCGGGCGATGAAGCCAAGCGGGCCAGGTGGTGAAGCCAAGGGCCACTGTTGTGCCGGGCGATGAAGCAAAGTGGGCCAGGCTGTGAAGCCAAGCGCCACTGTTGTGCCGGGCGATGAAGCCAAGCGGGCCAGGCGGTGAAGCCAAGTGCCATTGTTGTGCCAGGCGATGAAGCCAAGCGGGCCAGGCGGTGAAGCCAAGCGCCATTGTATTGCCGGGCGATGAAGCCAAGCGAGCCAGGCAATGAGGCCAAGCGCCATTGTTGTTCCGGGCAATGAAACCAAGCGGGCCAGGCAGTGAAGCCAAGCACCATTGTTGTGCCGGGCGATGAAGCCAAGCGGACCAGGCAATGAAGCCAATCGCCATTGTTGTGCCGAGTGATGAAGCCAAGCGGGCCAGGCTGTGAAGCAAGCGCCATCGTTGTGCCGGACGTTGAAGCCAAGCGGGCCAGGCGGTGAAGCCAAGCGCCATTGTTGTGCCGGGCGATGAAGGCAAGCGGGCCAGGCGGTGAAGCCAAGCGCCATTGTTGTGCCGGGCGATGAAGCCAAGCGGTCCAGGCGTTGAAGCCAAGCGCCATTGTTGTGCCGGGCGATGATGCCAAGCGGGCCAAGTGGTGAAGCCAAGGGGCATAGTTGTGCCGGGCGATGAAGCCAAGCGGGCTAGGCGGTGAAGCCAAGCGGGCTAGGCGGTGAAGCCAAGCGCCATTGTTGGGCCGGGCAGTGAAGCCAAGCGGGCCAGGCGATGAAGCCAAGGGCCATTGTTTTGCCGTGCGATGAAGCCAAGCGGGCAAGGCGGTGAAGCCAAGCGCCATTGTTGGGCTGGGCAGTAAAGCCAAGCGGACCAGGCGGTGAAGCCAAGCGCCATTGTTGGGCCTGGCAGTGAAGCCAAGCGGTCCAGGCGGTGAAGCCAAGTGCCATTGTTGGGCCGGGCAGTGAAGCCAAGCGGTCCAGGTGGTGAAGCCAAGCGCCATTGTTGGGCCGGGCAGTGAAGCCAAGCAGGCCAGGCGGTGAAGCCAAGCGCCATTGTTGGGCCGGGCGATGAAGCCAAGCAGGCCAGGCGGTGAAGCCAAGCGCCATTGTTTTGCCGGGCAATGAAGCCAAACGGGCCAGGCGGTGAAGCCAAGGGCCATTGTTGGGCCGGGCAGTGA
>NC_090731.1:132816577-132884077 GCF_036898095.1 Palaemon carinicauda
TTCAGCAACTGCTAAATTCACTGCCTTTTTTTTTTTTCAATATATCCTTATATTTTTTCCATCTCATGAGAAGATTTCCTATGGATTATTTCCAGTCTAAACACACTCATATTTCTTTCACAATTTTTCTCAAATTTTATTGCATAAAACACAAAATAAGTTTGATGGAGCATATTCATCATCTCGTTCAAACACAAATTGATGAGTCTTACACAAGTCAGCTTAAGGACTAAAGAGGAACTGAAAGTGTTACCCTTTTACTGAGTCTGAAAAAATAATATATCAAGTCTATTCACCCACACTGAGAGATGTAAAAAATTTTGAAAGCACTATTTCCACAGATTTGGAAAATTTCTTAAAGAAGCCTTCAAACTCACCTTTCTCTAATTATTAGAGTATTTCTCGACAATAAGGTTACGTAAGATTTGGAAAGGACATAATTCATCGCTTTCAAGGTTGCACCTATGTTTTCTTTCTCTTCATCTCCCTGTACCACAGGATGAACTCAGTATCATATGTTGAACTGCTTGTGCTGAGTGAGAATCAACTGATTTTTCAGTTTATTTATCACTTGATATGAGGTCTGCTGCAAATGAATGCAAAAGACTTGTTCGCCTATTTTTACTAAGATAGAGTTAGCCTGTGATGAGCTAGCAGTTGAGCATGCAAGTCAACTGTGTACACTGTCAACTGAAACATTATGAAAATGACAGACTTTAGTTGAAACTCTGTTCACCCCATGAAGATTCATGGGAATTGTACGATATGCCCTGCCATCCACATAAGTAATATGTGGTTGTTAGTAGTGATTACTATACTTATTGTAGGGATATAAAGATCAGGCTACCAACCCTGTCTTCTGCATCACAGTCTAGTTGTCTAATAGAGTGAATAGGATTGTAACTTGCAAGGACTTAGCAGCAGAATGGTTTAAAGTAAATAACGGATTTTGAGCGAAGTGAAAAATCTATTTTTGGGTGAGATAGCCATGGCGTCCTGATGGAAGGTTCCTTTTTGGTAGCTTCCTTGGGTATATAACTACTAAGATATTCCCAGAGAATTTAACCACAGGTTATCACAGAATTCTAACTTCTGGAGCGAGTATCCTAAAGGTTTCCCTTTAAGACATCGTATATCAACAGGGGACGCATGTATTAACGTGCCACATAGCTATCTGCACCCCATACAGAGTTAACACTTCGATATGGAGGGACGGAGAATAGCTGGGGAGCTGTTCCACAGCTAATCTCGTCCGTGGCTACTTTTGGTACTCGAGATGTAAACAAACGGGCGCCATTGCTAAATGATGTCACGTCCGTCCTCATCCTGAAGCCAGTTGCTTGCCGATCACCATGATACAGCAGCGCAGGGTGGGACCTGACAAACTGAGCGAAGTAGCAGGGAGGGTCCATCAGGACGCCATGGCTATCTCACCCAAAAATAGATTTTTCGCTTCGCTCAAAATCCGTTTTTTGGGCTCAAGCCATGGCGTCCTGATGGAAGAGTACCAGAGAATCAATGTATCGTGGTAGAATTTCCCCTTGTAGTGTAAGTGCCTAGGGCTTTGACAGGATAAGCATAGTAACCTCAATAGGAGAACCGATGGGAAGAAACTTCCTGCCCCCCCTGGCAGCGAAGTCCCAATGGACCATGCCGAAGATCAAAGTGGTCATCGAAGGGCTACTCACCTTGCTGGGAGAACATGAAGAACTCGGAGACAAGACTGAATGGTTGGCATTCATATAGGAACATTCACAAAGGCAAACAAGTGGTGGTTAGGCACTGTATGTGAATAGAGAGTCGTCTGGTCTCTAAGGTATGATGTAAGTAAGTATTCGTGTAGGAATATTACATTGCAGAAGTGAGTACAGTATATGGTAAGGGTTGAACCCTTAGTCATCTTCATCGACATAAGAGGAAGGGGATAATAAAACTATGACAGTCATGTATTACATAGTATAGGTAGGAGCGGATTGAGACGCACAAGTAATAAAATAGAAATTTTATTTCACAATTGCAGAACATGTTAAGGAAATGTAATAAAATTGTAAAAGTTATTTACAATAAATTATAATGTACATAGTCATGAAAGACTTGCTCTTGAATCTGAAAGGGAATTTCAAATTATTAGTAGGCACTCGTTCCAGAGGAACGTCAGTCTATTAAAATAAAACACATCATGCTCTAGGCATGTGGCACTCATGTGACGACTATGACATTTCACCTGGGAGAAAAACAGTCTATGAAAAAGCACTAAGTGTTTTTGAAATCACTACGTATCACGCGAGGGTCAACATAGGCACCCGAGGAGTTAGAGTCCCAAGTAACTCACTGTTCTATGCAGAGTTAGGTGCAGGTTTCATAACACTACCTGCGGCTACCACAAAATGTTTGACTTCGTGCACTTGTTTCGCATAATGTTTGAAGAAAACACGGGAGGATTTCCAGCCTGTGAAACTCTTAAGACTTTCGAAATCCATACTCTGAAAGAAATTCAGAGACGATGCAACTTTTCTAGGATCGTGACCGGCGGGTGAACTGTCAGGATCCGCTCTGCGAATGAAGTAGGTGATTTTCGCTCTTAGTTGTTTCAGTGACAGGTCGCTGTCCGAAGTTTCTCCTTTAAAGGGTTGGCCTCCACCAAAGTCCGAAGTTCTATGAAGATAGACCTTGAGGCTCTCTACTGGACATAGAGAGGCATCTTCTTTCAGGGGGCATATTCTCCAAGGGCCCCATCTTTTGGTGGGTAATTCGTTTTTGGCGAGAAACGTCGGATCCGGGAAGAGGGTAAGGTCACCTGAATCTGTAAACAGGATGTGGCCCTCGTCCCTTGATAATGCCACTATTTCGCTGACTCGGGCTCCTGAAGCAAGAGCAAAAAGAAAGATAACTTTCTGAGTCAGATCCTTGAGAGGGCACGAATCATTGTCCAAATTGGAGGCAAAATGGAGTTTATTGAAGATGTCGTTGGACAGATCAATCTGGAAGGCATACATTAGTGGTCTAGTCAAGGCCGATTTGCAAGTAGAAATCGTGTTGGCTGCCAAGCCCTGTCCGTGAAGGTGAATAAAGAAGGACATGCAAAAATCAATGGTGATTTCCGTAGGATTTTTGCCTTGACGAATGAGACCCATTTTCTCCAGGATGATTCGTATTGCCGTCGTGTGGATTCGGTCTTGTATTCCTCGAGGAAATCTAGACTTTACTTCGAGATCCCAAACCTTTTCTTCGCGGCTAGGGAGAGAAAATCATGAGATGAAGGTCCTTGATTTTCGATGATGGAGCGAAGACAGTCGACTTCTGTACTTGCTGGGAGAGTACTGGGCCCGGGAGAGGGATCAGCGTGGGCTGCAGCTCTAGGACCAGGGGGTACTAATTGCTCCAGGGCCACTTGGGAGCCACTAGGGCCGCTGTCCCTTTGAAGGTTCTCAGCTTGGAGAGGACTTTCAGCAGAAGGTTGGTGGGAGGGAACAGGTAGATCTTGGACCATCTGTTCCAGTCCAGTGACATGGCGTCCACTGCTTCTGCCTTGGGGTCCTCGGACGGGGCTACATATCGAGGAAGTTGATTATTGTCGCTCGTTGCGAAGAGATCGGTCTGAAGTTCTGGGACTTGGTGAGAGATGAAGGAGAATGATCTTGCGTCTAGAGACCATTCCGACTCTATCGGACTTGTCCGGGATAGAGTGTCCGCCGTCACGTTGCGGGATCCTTGTAGGTGGACTGCAGACAGGTGCCATTTCTTCTTCTCTGCCAGACAGAAGATTGTCAGAAGCACCTGATTTATCTGGGGCGATCTTGAGCCTTGGCGATTGAGACATCGAACTACCACCAAGTTGTCTAGGGATAGACGAATATGGATCGAGGGAGGCGGGGAGAGTTTCTTCAGCGTTAGAAGGACCGCCATGGCCTCCAAGATGTTGATGTGAAACGTCTTGAATAGGGGAGACCATGTGCCTTGAGCCTATTTTTGGTGGGAGTGACCTCCCCAACCTTCCAGCGAAGCATCCGTGTGGATGTTGAGTGATGGAGGTGGGTGTTGAAGAGGAATGGACCTTTTCAGGGCCTTTGCTTCCGACCACGGCTTGAGGAGCAGCCGAAGTCTGTTTGGGAGCCGCCTCTTGAGGTCTCTTCGAGCGATGGATGCGGAACGTCTCCAGACTCCCGCGGCATCCTTTAGCTGTGCACGTAGCACTGGGTTTGTCACTGAGGTGAACTGTAGAGAGCCTAGAACTCGTTCCTGCTGACGTCTTGAGATCCGTTTGGATTTCAGCAGTCGCTTGACAGACCCTGCTATTTCCTTCCTTTTCTTCTGGGGGATGGAAAGGCGGTGTGACTGAAGGTTCCACTGGATTCCTAGCCATTGGAACCTTTGAGCTGGAGAGAGGCGAGATTTCTTCGCTTTTATCTTGAATCCCAGGTGTTCTAGGAACTGGGTGACTTTGTTACAGGATTTTAAACAATCCTCGGGCGATGGAGCCCAGACTAGCCAGTCGTCGAGGTAGGCCATCACCTAGACGTCTCGGAGGCGCAGCTGTTGAACGGTGGCATCTGCCAGCTTTGTGAAGATCTGAGGGGCCACGTTGAGGCTGAAGGGCATGGCCCTGAAGGCGTAGATTTTCCTTTGGAGTCGAAATCCTAGGTAGGAGGAAGCGTGGTGGTTCATTGGAACGTGCTAATAGGCATCCGCCAGGTCTATGGAGACCGTGTAGGAACCCTGAGGCAGAGGGGTCCTTATCTGATGAAGAGTCAGCATCTTGAACTTGTTGTTCGCTATGAACTTGTTGAGGGGGGATAAGTCTAGAATGACTCTGAGCTTGTCGGAGTCCTTCTTGGGGACGCAAAACAGTCTCCCTTGGAACCTGGTTGACTTTACCCTCCTAATCACCTTGTTCAAGAGATCTAGGACATATTCTTCCAGAAGGGGGGTTGATTGTTGGAAGAATTGCTGGAAAGTTGGGGGTGGTTGAGTCCAACTCCAGCCTAGACCCTTGTTGACGATGCTGTGTGCCCAGGGATCGAAGGTCCGACGATCCTGGAATTGGCGGAGTCTTCCTCCCACCGGAAGCACTTCATTGCTTCTGGTGTCCCGAGGGTTTACCACCTCGGCCGCTAGCTCCCTTTCCTCCTCTGCCTCTGGAGGGACGGCGAGATGCGTCTCTGCCTGCACCTCTGCTTGAGCCTCTACCTTTGGGACGAAAGGTAGTCGTCTGTTGCTCAAAGGCAGGGGAGAAAACCGGTGATTGGGACAAGACCGGTTGGGTGACCAGCTGAAAGGTCTGTTGTGGCTGAGCTGCCACTTGGGGAGTAGCGGGTTCCGGAAACTGCCGTCTCTGTTGACGTTGCTGGGGTTTCGGCTTGGAGGATCTCCTCTTAGGTTGAGGGCCGTCGTCCTGAGAGGATTTCCTCTTCTTCGACATGCCCCACTTGTGAAGAAGGTTCCTGTTCTCCGTGGCGGCCTTGTCGGTAATCTCTTTCACCAGATCAGAGGGAAAGAGGTGCTTAACCCAGCTGTTGGAGGAAATCAGCCTCCGGGGTTCGTGTCTCACTGTGGCACTTGAGAACACGAATTCACGACAGGCTCTCCGAGCCTTCATGAAGCTATATAAGTCCTTGACTACAGTCGCCAGATGCGTCTTGGCGAGCACCATGTAGTGGTCGGGGACTCTAGTGTCACCAGCCATGACGTCAAGCTGGACCTGGAGGGACATGGATGCGGCAAGCCTTTCCTTCGTATCTTGTTCCCGACGAAGGAGATGGTCATTAAGTTTCGGGAGGTCTTCGTTAAACTGACGTCCAGCAACGTCAGGATCTAGTTTCCCCACCACGAAGGTATTTTGGACATCCTTCCAGTGTCGAGCATCGGGGGGAGTGACCAGGGAGAAGGGTCTGCACTCCTCCAGTGCAGGGCAAGGTTTCCCTTCTTCCACTGCCCTGTGTACCGCTGCGAAGGCCTTTTCCATGAAGGGGAGGATCGCATCATCAGGTGCGACGTAGGTAGGGTGCTTCTTGCTCAACGCTGGAAGCTTTGAGCAGGTAAAACCCCTACTTTTAAGGGTGTCGGCCATCATAGCCTGGGCCTTCGGGAGATCGAACACTATCACCTCCTTAGGTTCGGTCTCTTCTTTAGAGGCAGGTTCGGATCGAAGCCGGACGTAACCGTCCGGGTAAGCCTCAAAACTTGGGAAGAACTCCACTTCTTCCAGGACAACCGAGCCGACCTTCTCACTGATGAAGATTCTGCCCGTTGCGATCGGCATATGCTCGGCATACCTCCAGGGGTTGGCGTGCGAGCATGCAGGGAGGTCCTTAACCGAAATCCTTTTCGGCTCCTTGGAACTTCCCATGGTCCTGATGTATTCGTGTGTCTCACGGAGTTTGTTGTCCATGATGGCTTCGAGCATCTGAAACATCTCCTGGGCGCTGGTTGGGATGGGGTCCGGGGTGGCGGAGGTAGACGGGAGTGATACTTCCGTCGGTGTAGGAGTTGGGGTGGTGGTGGAAGGCGGAGCGACCTCTTGCTCCGACCCAGCGTATTCCACTTGGTCCTACTCATAGTCGAATTCTTAGGCCATGAGGTTCCTCTCCGTTGTCTCCGACACTTCCGACATACGCTCCGCGTTGTCGGTATCCAGGCGACACTCGTGCATGGACTGGGCCATGACAACATCGGGTTCCACTGTGATCTGGACGGTGGGGATCTGATCCTTGGAGACCACAGAGTCTGTGGATGCCTTTGGGAACAGTAAGGCCCTCAAGTCTTCGGTGGCAAGGTACGGTCCAGTGGCGTTCTTCTGGAAGCCACGCACCCATATGCGTAGCTTTTCTCGAGAAGCGTCCCTAACCTCCGCTGAGGGAGGGTTATTGAACGCCTCGACCAGGCGTTCCTGGCAGACCGTACAGTTCAGTGGGTCCCAGAACTTCAGATCACCTTTTTTGTTTGCACAAGGGGCGTGAGTCCTACACGCCGTGTGCTCATAAAAGTGCGGGCGCTTCACTCCACAGAAGCCATGGTCGCACCTCACGTACTCCTCCTGTAAGAGAAAGAGGACATGAGTATGGGGGAGTCATAAGGATGACTTCTATTTTAAGGTTAAGTATTAAATGATTAATCTTTAACCTAATATTAAGTGGTAGAAACACTGTGACGTTCAGAGAGTGGGCGGAAAAGAAGGAGATAGACACATCCTCCGTGTAACCCGCCCGGCCGGTTATCGTAACCTTATCCGTAGGCAATTTGTTGTGACCGAGGACACAGGGCAGAATTCAACATAGCATGCCGTGAAGGCAGTGGGAATTCCAGTGGGGATTGCCAAGGATATAGAACTGGGACTGAGGCCACTCAGACCCTAGGATTGGGAACGTAGAAGATCCCATAGGGTAACGGTTTCCGGTAACCGGCCGTGCTAAGATACACGTAGCATGCTGGAAATCTGTGATATGCAAGAAGACAGCATGGTTACTAATGGAATGGTAAGGCAATACCTATCCATTATGTAATCAAACCATCTGGTTGCGATGTAGGGCTATCAACATCAGATGATAGCTAGTAGAAGGGGGTGCAAGTCGCCTTGACGCCTCCGGAAGGCTCCGGCAGACCGCCGGCACGCCGGAGGCCGCTCCAGCAGAGTTTCTGGCATTAGGGAAGACAATATAGAAGTCAGGAGTAATACCAGGGTGGCGGCCGCCGGCACAGTGGCGGCACGCCGGCGGGGAGCGACGGCTCCGGCAGCCGGAGGTTGCCGGCTTGGTGACAGGAACAAGGATGGTTATAGCAGAACCGGACTGCCGGCAGCGGATGCCGGCACTCCGGGGGTCGGCCGGTGGACGGACGACTGAAGCTATGAGGAAAGAGGGAAGGCCATCGGCTAGGCCCCGGCGGCAGGCGGCAGTCCCCCGGCACACGGAGGACTGGCGGCCCAGAGGGGAAAGGGATAAGTCACCAAGGTAGGAGGTGGGTGTCACCGACAGTGGAGGCTGCAAGGGACCGGCACCAGGATAGTGAAAGAGACAGAAGGAGGGATGTAGGGGTCCGGCCACGGACCCCAAGACATCCCACCTGAGTGGGTGTACCCATGATAGAGGCCAGCCCTATCACCCAGAAGCAGGGGCCGCAGAGGACCGGGAGCTAAGGGAGCCCAAGGGAGGGCAGGGAACACCCAAGAGGGGGGGAGAACCCCTGCAGACAGAACGCATCCAGTGGCTAACCCCATAGGACACTATGAAGGGTATATGTACCAGAGCGGACTGCACACAGGAGCTCAAGGTAGCCCTATCACTCCACCCAAAGGAGGAGTTGTAGGACAGGGGACAGATGGGTATAGACTAACCTAAGTATAGGCTAGGCCATACAAAAGATAAGTGGGGAGGGGAGAAGAGAAGGGTCTTCTGTGGAGGAAGTTCTGTACCAGACCGGCCACCGAGGAAGGGAGGACACTCCCTAGCCTAAGGTAAGGCAGCCTGTCTGAAAACGGTGCATGGGTATCGTTTCAGCAAGGTACAGAGCTAACTCCCCCAAAACCTAACCTAGAGCAGGGAGGTTACACCCTGAACCAGGAAGGATGGAAGACATATCGCTATTGCAGGGAAGGTCGGAGACCTAGCCCCAGCAATAGAGGACGGGCTAGCCGTTCTTCATTCTCGGACGCCACCTTAAGGGGGGATCATTCCCTTAGGGGGGGACAGAGAAGCGATATATACTCTGATAAGAGCCTGATCCCCTTACGTGGTAGGGGGAGCAAGGCTGCACAGAGGGGATGCCCTAAGGCAGGGGATGAAGGAAGCATATAGGGGTCCTACTTGTAGGTTAGGTTAGAAAGGCACACTAACTAACCTATGCCCTATATGGTCCCTGAAGGCGAAAACACTTGCATCACAGTCACCAGTATTGTAAAATAATGCCACTATCTTCATAAATAAGCCTAGGATCACTGATAAATATCATGCATGAACACTGATATAGGCGCTCTGGCCTAGGGGCTAGACTAGCCAACTGGTATGGGGTCAGTTGATGACCGATAATAAAGCGTCAAAACACGATATAAAAGTTCCTAGCTATGAAGACTAAATAACTAATAGTATCGATTAGTTAATGAGGCCGGAAAACGCTGTTGAGGCTATCTAAATAAGGCATGCAAAACAACAGCGACGCCATAAAATGGCCGGTCCGGCCGAGGCACAGCTCTGCCACAAAACATCAAATATCTTGAAAAGTAAAAGTTACTTTACGGTCAGAGCTTATTTAAACAATACTGGAACCTTGTACTCAACTTTCCAGAAGAAGGCGAGGCCGAGGGTAGAGACGTGGCTAAGATGAAAGTCGATAAAGATCGCACAGGGAAAAGTCCGACTAGTAAGGCAAGCTACTAAACGAAGGATGAGGACGGACGTGACGTCATTTAGCAATGGCGCCCGTTTGTTTACGTCTCTAGTACCAAAAGTAGCCACGGACGAGATTAGCTGTGGAACAGCTCCCCAGCTATTCTCCGTCCCTCCATATCGAAGTGTTAACTCTGTATGGGGTGCAGATAGCTATGTGGCGCGTTAATACATGTGTCCCCTGTTGATATACGATGTCTTAAAGGGAAACCTTTAGGATACTCGCTCCAGAAGTTAGAATTCTGTGATAACCTGTGGTTAAATTCTCTGGGAATATCTTAGTAGTTATATACCCAAGGAAGCTACCAAAAAGGAACCTTCCATCAGGACGCCATGGCTTGAGCCCAAAAAAAGAATTTGTGGCTCTGTGAGAGGCTTTCGAATCTGTAATGTGCAGTGAACTTTCAGAACTGATGCTATTACACTAGACTAAACTTGTGGAAGGAGTTAGGTTGGGTTTGGAAACAGGCCGAGAAGGACCAGAATTACTGCTTTTAAGAGAGGATTTACTGGATTTCTGAACATTAACAAAGGAAGGTAGCGATGTCAAGACCTTTTGAAGATCAACCTTATCCAAAAATGGTTGATTATGTGAATTGTTTTAAAGGGGAGGCGTTTCATTAACGTCATCATAACCACTATAATCAACTAACCTAGTCTTTCATGGCTTTTCCCTTAATGTAACATAGCAAGCCTAATTTGTGCTTTGTTAACTTGATCAACAACCATTGAAAGATACTTTCCATGAGAGGTACCGTGAGGGCAACACACTTTTCACACCAGTTATTTAAATCTCAGTCTTTCCCTGACAAGATACACAAAGGATAGGCAGATCAATTTCTCATAAAAGCAATTACCGTGCACATTCCACACAGCAATTACTAACAAAACTGGGGGAAGACATCTCAATGTGCAGTAATAAGCAAACTACGTGGAGAGGTCTTGTCAACACCAACAAAACTGAGAAACTGAAGAAGACAAAGAGCATGAATTTATCAAAAGTAAAAATTGTGGTGATTTTAAAATTCTTAAAAAATGTACTGGTAAACGTTGATTACAGAAGAAGCAATATGAACATCAGAGAAGGTTCATAGAAATAATATACATAATAACTTATCTGAGCTGTTATAAATGGGATTTAAGCAATCACTAGAGATTGAGTCTGGAAACTGGTGTGGAGCTTTGACACTATAGATCCATGTTCTTGGTAGGCATTCATTTTGGTAAATATTCTTTCAAAGAAAAATATAACAGCAATTACAACCATGATTATCCTTAAACAGTTCCTGAAACCTTCTACAGTGTTAGTACAAATCCTAAATATGATAACCTATTCATCTAAATCCTTTCATTTTATATTCATCAGAATCCTTAGTGCTGAGATACCCATAAAACTCAGAATATGTGTCAATAGTCAAGGGTTTAGTTACATCTTAAAAGACAAGTATTCCTATAGCTTTTTATTACTCACAAATTTAATGCTATACAGTTTTGTACTAAAGCTATAATATATCTTAGTGCAATACATGATTACATTTTAAATAAATTATGTACAAGTTTGTGTAAGATCTCTACAGCAAAAGATTATTTAGGTATTGAAAATCTTTTCTACTTAAATTATATACAGTAGTTTAAACATTACAGTGCAAAAGTTAACAACCACATATTTCCAAAATTACTGGAATGGATCTTCTTGAAGCTTATTTCAAGTATTGTATACATTTACTCAGTTATTAATTATAATAATAACAGTATATTTTATTAAGAATACTATAAATTCAAAACTGTCATTCAGTGGAGTAAAAAGAAATTGGCATGTAATGCCAACAACAACTATAGCGTATTGACAACTTTCCACAATACAGTTTATTTTCCTCTGCATGACTGTTGAAAGACTCCATAAAAATAATTGTGAATTATAATTCCGTATTTACGATATACTAGTGTACTGTACCTTATTATCAAAATATAATTAAAAAAAAAAGGAATTTCAAATAATAAGGCCAATTCTATTCTATGCATAAAGCAGAGTTGAAAAATTGTATGAGGCTAAAAGTTTGCAATCAATGCACTGTCCTTTCCCCAGTTTCTTGTCAGCGTTACATGAGAATATGATGAACTTCGAAACTGTTGACAATTATTTTGCATACAAACTTCAATTAGAATAAGCATTATATGTAAATTTATTTTTCAAACAGCCATATGCAGTAATGAATTTTTTAAGATGTTATAGATTTCCAGAGTTTGAAATTACTGAGCCATTCTTCTTAAGATTAAAGACAATGGTACCAACCGTATGGCTCGTCACACAATGGATGTTAAAGGATTGATAATCATAAAATTTCCTGTTTTCGATTAAGACAGATGCTCTAATTACTTTAATTTCCTTTTAATGTTACTGTTGATCACTTAGTAACAACTACCACATTTATTAAATGTTGGGAAACAATGTTTTTGTAAGCCCACTTATACACATACAAATTCCAGTGATTAATACTGACACATAAAATGTTGTCAATATTTTGAATTACATATTACCTAAAGTGGGTTAACATTAATATTTTAACAAATACAGTATGAATAAAAGTGGCTTACTTTTATGAATACTAAAGGGAATACTGTTGCTGATTAAAAAGACTATTATTCCTTCATAGCCAATGAAGTCTATGAAATTAATTAATCACTTGACATATGGTTTACTAGGTTTTAAGATCAATATAAACTTTTTTTAATGAAATCTATGAAAAGAAAAAGAAAATTAATTCTTATTCCTGTTATTCTTGTATACAGTATTACTAACACTTTCCATCTTATACTTCCACTTTAATATTTATGATATACAGAACTACATATGAAGCTCTGTTTTGCAGAATTGTTCAAGGAATAATTTATATATACCTGCTATCTAAATGTGAATTCAGTAATGGAGATGAAAACATTTTTAATTTACAAATTCTGCAAAATTACTGAAATAAACACTCATTTTCAGTTACCATTTGTGAAGAACACTTTAGGCCTCAAGTAAAATGTTTTTAACTATGCAAAGACTAGATCCCAATTTGCAATACAGTACTGTGCAGTACTAAACATTTTCTCTAAAAAGAAAAATATTTAATCCCATGGTCCTACCACTGTTAACTTGGAGGCTTACTCAAGCCTCGGATCATAAACTACTTGCAACTCAAAGATCTATGGAAATAATAATGATGGGAATAACACTAAGAAACGGAAAAAGAACAACATGGATATTAGAGCAAACTAAAGTAGAGGATATTCTAAAACCATGTGAGAAAAAGATATGGACATGGGCAAGACATATAATGAGAATGACAGATAATACATGGACAAGAAGAATAGCAGACTGAGTTCCTAGAGATTACAAACAAAGCAGGGGAAGGAAGAGAGGATGAAAGATTGACAAGCTAAGAAAATTTGCGGGTATAGACTGACAAAGACAATAAACAGATGTGTGTGAGGCCTTTGTCCTACAGTAGACTAGTAACGGTTGATGATCACAATGCTGACTAAGCGCTAGCAACAGCTGGATAATCAATTATTTACCATCTGGAAAAAATCTCAAATAACCTGTCTTATTTTTTTTCTATTAAAATGTTTATAATCAACTAGTAAAGCAATTTTACTCATAAGTAAGGCTGTGAAGTATTGCACAGACTATATTCCAACTGAAGTGAAGATAAAACTACTGAATATAAAAATACATTTATAACTTGTTTCTTCAATCCACAAGAGTGAGAGATTGAAAAAAAATGGAAAGTAATTACATTTTGTTTTGTATCAAAGTTTGGCCCAGTTTTACACCTGTTTATACTCTGATACCATTCTGTGTCATTTAATGAACTTCACATTATGACTTCCAAGAAACAGCCTGTATGAAGGATTTTTCTATATAAAAAAAAAAAAAAAAAAAAAAAAAAAAAAAGAAAGACATTAGCACTGGTAGTTAACTGATCCTCTAAAAGAGGATAGTGTTAATTAATTTACATTTTGTTTTTAAGAAGGGTAAAATATACTGTACTGCATTACACTTCTTTCTGAAGATACTGTTTAGTATTGATATTTTGTACTAAAAATATGATTTCATTCTAAATACTTAAAAACAGTGTTCACCATAACAAAATTAATTATCTGTGCATAAACTTCTAAAAATCATCAAAGTCAAATACCCTACTACTCTTAACTAAGGTTGCTTGCAGTATTTGCATATGAATTGAAATATAATAAAAATACCAAAGCTTCATTTTGGGCTTGATGTATTATGTGGTCTCCAAATGCTTTCCTGTGAGAAGCTAGAACAAGGAATCCAATACGATAGGCCCTTCCTTCTTCAACAACCCCGCCCCTCTTTTAAATTTACCTATTACAAGATGTGATTCAAAACTTTTTAGGGAAAATGCAAATAGGCCCTATATAAATACACAAGTGAAAAAAAGCTTGCAAGCAAGTGGTGTCATTCATTACAGCACATCCTAAGGTAACAATTTGATACTTGAACCTTCATTAGAAAAGAGTACATACAATTTGAATCTTCTAATATATTCATTACTGAAAAATGACGCTACTAGATTACAAAGAGGTTTCTTCTCAGATAGTATTTGTCTGGATATGAATTTTTGAATAATGGAACTCTAGTGCAGGTAATCTATTGTAAAATAAATTCATAACCATACATATCTTGAAACTTTTTAATGCTCAAAAGAATTTAACTCAAAATTATGTATTCTTTTTTAGTGCTCCTGTCTGTAATAGAAAATCTAGAGTACCTTGACTCATAAAGTTAATCAAGGACAAATACTAAAGAAAAGTTAAAAATTTAAGGAACCAATACTGTAGCTGGAAACTGAGTACAATACCAGGAAAATATATATACTGTATTAGGCAGTTTTGTGAATATGCTGATTTCAACATGAAAAAGGTTCATCACTTGAAGTCACAGTCAGTCTTTCTCAATTAGTAATTCTTAGATACATGTCAAATACCAGAGAATGAGATACTATAATCATCCATTTAGTATCATTACTTTTGGTACTGATAGCAAAGGGGTTTGTCCCAAGTTTTTAGAGTGCCTTCACAGGGTAACTTGAATGAAGATACAGTGCAGTAACCAAGAGAGCTTTACTTAATGAAGAAAAGCAAGAGATGTTTACTGTTAGGGAAATATTGCATACAACACTAGCCAGGATGTTTAGTTTAAGTAGTAAATCTTATAAAAAAAAAGAGGCCATGAACAAGGAAAACCCTAATTTTGGGGAAGGGCTGTGAGGTCCCAAAGACCTTTGGGACCATACAACATTTAACCACCTCAAAATTATAAATCTTACTAATGTCATGTTCATAATTAAGTACTTGCATGAGTATCACTAATGCCATTCTGTGTAAGGGGCTTTCATACTACTGTAGATTACTTGTTCCTTTGCATGAATTTGTCTTTGCTTTTCATGATTCTAGATATATGTTAAGCAGGTACAGTCATATTGAGGAATTATGTGTTAATCTAAGCCAGTTACTTACAACAAATATTCTTTATATAAAAGAATCTAATTTCTGATATGAATAACAAAATGTGTATGCAAATTAATTGACCCTATATAATACTTCTTTCAAAAAATCTAATCAATTGAAAAATTAGCATATAAGTTTCAATTAAATCCTGTCCTAAATTACAAAGAAAAAATCATAACTCCATAGAAATTTCCTCCATCAGAGGCAAGCAGATCGTTCTTTTGATTTCTCTAATTACTGTACAACATTAGTAAAGAGTAAAGAACTTTCATACTTCCATATACAATATAATGTTTTTATAATACATGTACATGTAGAATATAGTTTTAAACTAAACGCTAGATAATATCAAGATACAAAGTTCTACAGTACATGAAAATAACTTATCAACTGTAATCACATATAGAAAATATATTACAAAAGAGGGCTTACTTTAATTATATTTTAGATAAAGATTCATTGTAGGTAAATGTACCACTTATTCCTTCAAAATGGAAACACAATCAAAATATCAATACAAATAAAACTGTATTGCACATGAATGTATGTAACCCCCATTTTCATCATAATTCATTACTAGAATGAATACTGAATGGAAACAATATAACTATACTGTACATACTTCTTACCACTCCCTGAGTTATGATATACTAATTAGAATAAGAACTTTCTACATTTTCAATATTTAATGGGACTTAGCTGCCACACACAATATCATTCTCACGCTAAAATAATTTAGCTTTCAAATCCATATTTCTACTAATTGTTTGAGGACTAGTTTCTGACTAATTAAACCCTGATTAGTGGGTTTCATGGCTAAAAACCTGTAGATTATCTTAATTAAAAGCAACTTTTAGCTGTTAAATTTTCACATATTAGTAAATTTATTTACTTTCATTGCTTTGCCATAATTGATTGCATAATATAAAACAGAATTTTAAAAATTTAACCTACACAACATCTTTAAATCATTTAAAGAACATTCTGTACTTTGAGTAATATAAAGAATATTGAAATCTCTTAAATATAATCTCAAACAGAACTAATCATATATCTAATTTTTTTAACAAAATTACAAAATTCAATACTTACCTAAAAATTCATATTGCTATTACCTTAAGGCAAGAACTTCTCATACTTGAAATAAAATAAAAAACTTTGCCCCACACATTACACCAATATTATTGAACCCCTTGTCGCATTTTATGATGATCACCAGACTGCACCACAAGTAAAACCTACTGCTTAAAACCCACCTTCAGTACTTCAAGTCAAAAGGGAAAATCATTATCCTAGAACATAGAACCAAAAGAATTGGGGAGATGTTTGGGAATCATATAAATTTTCAGAAAAGTACAGTACTGTACTGTATTAAAATAATTTTAATAACAAAATTAGGTTTATTTCAATGAATATTGCTTAAAAATTCATATTGCTGACCAACACATTGACCTGGATGAATGATGGTGGCGAAAGTTACTTGGGCACAACTTGAATATAGTAAAAAAAAAATCTAAAAGCATTTTCACTTGTAATCTATCCCTTGTAAAATATTCCACCTCAGAGTCAATGAACTTATGTGGAATGTGATAGAACAACACCTTTCTAAGAATAATATGTCAAAAGAAAACTATTTACATGCCTTGATTAAGAATTAAACATAACACAGAAAACTTAATACAGTTAAAATGTTGGGACCCAAAGCCCTCAAAATTTTGAACCTCACGGTATAAAAACCTATGATTTATTCTCAATGCCTCTCTGAATAGTTATAAGAAAAACTGACCGGTCTGATTAAATATTAAAATTCTATATGGACTTATTAAAATGTTTGAGAAGTAAAATAGTACTCAAACAAAATTAACTAAAGGATATATTCAATTGCTAATTTATAGTGATTTTACTAACCATTTGTTGAAGATATCATTTGAACTATAATTTTCTTCAATTAGACATAAGAGATTATTAATACCTTGATACATTTATGAAGATTACAGTCAAAGTCTAAAACTTCTATGATATGATCTTAACTGATAGCATATGTAGCCTACATGATAAAGTTCCTTTGGTACACCATACTCAACATAGTGTTTCTGAGGACCAAAGGAAAAATCAGGCACCTTGCCAATGATGTGGATACCATCAAAGACACCAGTTCTGGCAAAGAGGAAAGCATCGACGTGATGCAAAAGATGTTAGAGACGTAAGGGCCACAATTTATTGTATGATAAAAATGCCGATGACACCGTAGATGACAGAAACACTAGAGACATCATAGAAGTCAGGGGCACAATGGAAGCCAGAAACAGTAGGGTCACTATAGATCCATGAAACACTATAATTACCATAGATGTCAAGGCCACCATAGATGGCTGAAATGCTATGACTACCATAGACGACAGAAATACTAGGGCCACCATGGACATGAAAAACACCTATATGGCAGAGCTGTCAAAGATGACAGGGCCACCAGTGATGTCTAGAATGCCATTATAGGTTCTTAGAAATGACCATCTCTATAAAAGGATGATGCCTGAAGGTGTAAGACATAGGAATTCACTTTTTTGGCTGCACCTTAGACTCTACTTTTAGACTTTGATCCTAGGAGCTGCTATCGGAGTTTTGGGTTCCTTAATAGGTACTAAAGTAGAATATTTGGCCCTGAGAATAAAGTCTAGGCTCAGATACAAATATAGAGAAAACCTATTTGAAGAAGTGCTAAAACCATTTCCCCAATAAGGAATAGGGACTGTCTTCCTAATACCATAACAATCAATATTTATAAGAGATTGAGTTAATTAAAAAATAAAAAATTTCACTCGGCAAAACAACAATTTGATATGTAGGGCTCTTCCTATAAAATAAAAGTGATGGTAAAATCCAGCTAAGAAACACAACATAAGGTGATCTTTCCCTTAATGCTGCCCAAAATTAAGTTTTGCCTTCTTGCATTTCAAATCCATCACCATAGAAACACTACTTAATGTTGCTAAAAACATGTTGCTAAAAACATCTTAAATTAATGTATAAAACATATCAGTAAAATATGAATATGGAGTACATAAGATCATGACTTATTAATAAAAAATACTGTAAATGCTATACAAGAAAGAATAATAATGAAGTTGATCATCAAAAGAAGTACTGTAACCCTATCATTCTAAAAGATAGTTAAGTAATTACCAAGCAATAATAAAATAAACACTTTAATATCCAAACAATAAATATAAACTTTGAGGATGCAAGGTAATACTTGCTAATAGAAAATCAAAGCTAATATAGACTGCTGAAGACAATGTCAGGCAACATACATCCGGATATAGTATCATTTACGCTTGAATTAACTTTAATGCTTTCTTTTCCTGTCAAATATGTCTACGTAAATAGCAAAATAAATATAGAATAATCATGATCACTCATGCAATCAATAGATCATTCTATTAATTCATGAACTTTAATTCACGGTAAAACTGAAATCATCTTGTTCAGGCTACACAAATCTCAGTGGAACTAAGTGTTCCATTTAGAGGCTCTTCTCACAAGTAGCTTATATCCTACTGCTCACTATAATCAAAATAAGAAATTTTGGTTTTAAGAGAGAATAGAATTCCAAGGTACTGTAATACTTTGAGAGACCCATAAAAATGAGGTGAAAATGGTATTCTTATAAAAAATATCTACCCAGGGTAAATTTAGGTTGACAACAAAAGCCTTTCATTGTCAGTTCTAAAGTCAATACTAGCCTAAAAATCTTTGTGAAGGCTACTCATGCCATAAATCTCTCCAGACCACTAACATAAGATGTATTATATAGAAAATAAATCAAATGCAAGGCTGTTCTACTAAATTAAATCAAAACTTAACATATCATAACTCTGAACCAAGAATGGCTAAATGGTTTAAAATAGAACTATACACTTATTGAATGCAAATATTAACTGTTGTAGTAATGGCATAAAAACTTAAAAGGGTTTGAAGCAAACATCTTTAAATATCAACTGAGTTTGCTGGTGATAGCAAGATCTGCCGACTGAAAACTTTAAAAAAGAATTTTAAATTGTTGGCCAGTAAAATGTAAAGAAAATCAATATACAGTATACTGTAGAGAATATTAATTCATTTAATATCTAAATGAAGGAGTTCTTGTTACATTCATTGTCTAGTTTGCTAGCAACAGCAGGATCAGCTCATAAAAGACAATGGAGGGTTGTCTGACCCTATTAAGGCTGGACTACCGAACTTATCAGCTTTTGAACACACTCTCTGAATGCATCTGGTTCGTATAGTGGTGGTTTACAGTACTACTGTAAAGACAATAAAATATGCCCACAATAAAGACAAGTAATAAAGATCTGAGATAGTGGTGATTGTTGCAGTATACCACATGAGGACCTATTGAGGCTGTGTGGTTGCTTCGAATTCTGAGGTCAAGAAGCCCTAACTTCAAGGTAATAGCAATATATCTTTCCAAGTAAAATTCATTGAAATATTAGAATATATGGAACAAATATCTGAATATATTATTGATAAAGATAAGCATAACACTTAAAAATACTATCACATGACCAATCAGGTTAATACCAAAAGGAAGACATTACGCCAGATATTTATGCTCTATTATCACTTAAAATTTCAAGTGCCCAAATGAATATCAATATTAAGTTTTAGTTTACTTTACTTACTACAATAACTTTTAATAATCATATCCTTTACTACAAAAAAACTTTAGTTAAATTCATAAAGCTAAACATCTGAGACTAGTTACTTCATTTTGATCTTTAAAAGGAGGTTTTATACAGAGTATATGTACATGACTTTATAAGACTGAAACAGTTTCTGTTCTCATATTGAACTCACAATGAACATGATATACGGTACATAGAAAATAAAATTCTATCTTACAGCACAAATAAATCGCTCAACACAACATTTAACAAAGCACGTAAATTATCTTGCCACTGTGTCTGTTTCACTACAAGACAAAACAGCACTTTCGAAAGTGTCACTTGAATTTCTGAGAGCTGTTTGATTTCTGACTTCAGAATTGCTTCTCTGCTCAGATTCTGAAGGAAATGAAGAAGCTTGGTGTGCGGGTGGTGAATAACAACTTTCTATTCTTTGAATGTTATGATTATTATTTTCTATGAAAGAGCTCTCCATTGCTACCTGAAAAGATAAAGGTTTAAGGTTATTAAAACTGGTGCATACGGTGTAAATACAAAGAGCATACAATATTTTGAAGATGCACCGTGTTTAGAGCATCACATAGAGAATGAGGTATGTATGCATATGGGATCTGTAAGCATAATTCATAGTCAGTGGTCTAATCAAATTGTGTTAATTAACTTAATTCAACTTTTAATCTTAGACCTTCTGATCCTCATCATTATCATGTTTATAAATTTGATTTGTTGATTGCTCCTGTATCCTCAAAAGTATATTAAGTCTTTATATGAAATCTTGAATGACCACTTTCAGCCTTTGATATTTTTATGCTAATATTCATAAATTCAATATGCTGACAATATCTTTTTATTCTTGTTTATAAATTTAACAAGTAGATAACTTCAACTCACAGAAAGGAAATTCAGTGCTTATAAGGGGTATTAACTATATACAGTACCTCAAGCCAACTTCTCATAAAACGCAAGTCTCATATGAATGTTGCTAAATTTGTTTAAAAAAAAATACCTAATGCAAATAATGTAAGCTAATGCATTGAAAGTAGCATATAATGGGCAACAATTAGAGAACATTATTATATCCTTTATAGAATGCAATAAAAATGGAGAAGTCTAGGTGAGTCCTAAAGTGACAGGAGCATTTACCCAATAGAAGATGAAATGTACCTTTTGGCAAAAAATTATGGATACTAAGGAAATTGTGAAAATTAATTAGATTGAATTTTACCCCACAATAGCTTTCTTGATGCTGCACCATATAAGAATACTCCAGACCCTTTCTTTCCAATCATTTATTTTGCAAGGATGCCAATCAAACTTCACAGTGTGAAGTAAACATCAGTAACGTAACCCCAGTACATATGTATTTAAACCCTAAGAGTAAAGTGTCTATAGAACATATTTATTTTGAAAATTTGGCAGCTGTATGGAAAGAAACCAACATTGTACTGATGTTAAATAACTGTCTACAAGGTATTCAATTTAATTTTGATTTTTATTTGAGATCTTTGTCTGGTTAGGAGTGGTATGTACTGTATGTGATCTAGCTTGCTTTTGATTCTTTAGATTTGTGAGGAGGTATTATCTTTTATGACTTGTGTAGGATTACCAAGCTAAAAATTCCTAGGATGAATGTGGGTCTTCTGCAACTTGACATAGGGTAATCAGCAAATTGGGTTATAATTTGTTTCTCAATTTTAAAATAAATGTGTTAAGAGTCACTGGATATTATCTTAAGAACATTGCTTTTGTTAAAGAATACCTTGAAAAATGTTCCTTGAAGAAACTTGTGATTAATTGTATCATTACAAGGGTGGACTACTGTAAATCTATCTAGTACAATACTGTATATATGGAGTAAATCTTATGAAGTTGTAAAATATGATAAAGCTGCAGAAATATTAATGGGTATTACAGCTTGGGATTGGATAACCTTTGTAATGGTTTAGCTACAATAGCTACCTAATAAGTAAGAGTAATTCTTAAGAAATAAGAATAATAACTCAACAAGCAAATTTTCAAATTATGTCCAAAATACTTGATAGAATTGCATATATCATGTAATCTACAGATTGTGTCAACACAGGCCTAGTAACGATAGTTTCAAGTTACTGAAATAAAGATGAACCTCAACTGTTGGTCCATAGCTCTCAAAGATCGTATAATAAGCACCTAAAGGATCCGGTAACATAATAAGAAAAATTGTGAAGCCATTGAACAATACATGTATCTGTTACCACAGACCCTACATAAAAGCTACCTAAGCTTTGTTACCCTGTAATAAAATTTATCAAAATTGGATTGAGATCTCCAGCAATGTGTACCACTTGAGAAATAGGAAAAATGCTTTAATGAAATAAACCAACTTGAAATTACTATCAAGAGTTGAGACTTGGGTGGAACAACGGTCCTTCTATAGCACAGATGCTGGCTAATCTGTACTTTAATATTTGTAGTTGTAACTATGTACAATATAGTTTTTGTTTCAAATATGCTTAGATTAAGCTAGAGTAGCTTTTCCATGAACAAGAAACTCCACAAGGCCTTACATGGAAGTAATATAACACTGAATCTAGAATTTTCCTTAGGATTTGATAATTTTAAAAGTACTGAATTATCATCTTACATTTCTTCCACAAAAAAAAAAAAAAAAAAAAAAAAATTGTAGATCCAAGGTTCTATTCATCATGACTTGAAAGGTAAAATCTTATAATGCACATAAACCATAAAATTCATTTGCTTAAAAATAAAAATAATTTCACAAATATTGGGTTATATAAAAGAGCTATTGATTAATAAACAAATGTTGGATGATTACCAATATCTACACCTCAGATACAGAGAAAAGATAAATAATAATAATGTATTCAGTAAACCGTCGTGTGAATAGAATATAATATAGTACTAACTTGAATGTTCCATAAAAAAGAAAAGTAAAGTGAAGAAAAAAAGGGGGCAATTGAAGAAACAGACATGAATGAACTATAATTAAGTGGGAAGGACACTGGGCAAATTTAATTTAAGACTCATAAGCAAGAAGAGATCTTTTCTTCCAAGGAGCTTTGCACTACTGGGTCTCAAGAAAGGCGAGGAATTAGCAAAAATAAGAGGTTGCTACTCCACTAAGACAAAAATTCTATAACCCTTCATCTCTTTAGAAGTAAAAATTTGTAGGTATATGTTCTCTAGTTCCAGTTTGGAATTAGATAGCAGTCTTCCTAACAGATATTTCCTAAAAATAAAATGAATGAGCAGTTCTTAAATTGTACCGTACAATACCATGACCATCTTAACTAGTTGGAGACCTGAGTATTTGTTGAATACTTTTACTTGGCATTTTCCTGGCATCTGAATACATAAGAAAATTGGATTAATTCAATAACGAGTAGTGTTACACCATGATAATATCTTTTTTCATACAATACTAAATGAAGAAAAGAGGACACTATTATGATTGATAATAAACTATTTATCAAAACTAGTTAGTTTAAACAAAAAACTTTACCTTTTCTCTCCCAATAGGAGTAACCACAACTCCCTCGTGAGACAAATAGCCATTCTGAGTCCTTCCATTATTCTGATGACACTGTGGTAATGTATATGCTGCAGCTTCTTTATGTATGTGGAGAGAGGTGTCTTCATATTTTGTTGTTCGGATATCATCTGTGAAAATGCATAAAAATTTTATGATAAGTTTAATACATTTTGATTTTTTTGTCAATGTTGACAAAATACAGTTGTACTATAATATACACCACAGAGACATCCTAGATATTTAAAACTACAATTCAAAAAAAGGACGAATCAAAAAGTGATATCCAAGTTGATAATCTGGAAATTTAAACTATTAGTACCAGGTTGAGCTACAACAAGCCAGTTTGAAGAATCATTTTGATTAACATATCCAGGTCTCAAAATGATACTTCACAGTATATTACATTAAATCATAAAGTTAAGTATTTGGCTTCATCTTACCTTATTCTTGAGTTTTTTCTATTATGGCAAGCATGAAAAAAGTGACAAGAAACCATCATCAATTAAATATGCAATATAAAATAATCTGCAATGGATTTACAAAAACTGCAAATAAATAATAGTGTATATAAACAATCTTATTCTTGCATAATCCTTAAGAATTAGTTCCATAAAGCCAGACTATTCTAAAAGTGTATTAAGATCATCAATCCACAGAATCCTAATCTGTTTCTAAAACAATTGAAATGTGGAAAAGACTAGTGAGATTCCTAGTATTCCCTGCAACATGAAGATAATTCACTTCTCCCATTCATTATACACCACACTAAGAGATGTTTTCTTCTTCATAAAGGTTCATATGCAACAATAAATAAACTTTTGCAACAATGATCTGTTTTATGCTGCTCATTTAATGCCCAAATCCCCCAGCTTCTTTTGCACACTTATAGTGAGAAAGCTCCAAACAAATTGCACTTGATCTCTAATCAATGATAAAAATTCTTGCTTTATAGCAATACATCTGAATGATTAAAATTAATTTTAAATAATGAATTATGACTCAAGTAAAGATATGAAAATTTTCTATATTAAAGATTGAAATTGATTTGCAACTAAAAAACTTTCATTACTTTAATAAAGAAAACAATAAAGCATATCAAAAGACTACAATGATAAGGTGGGTAATATACACTAGCATCTAAAATGGTTGTCTTTCCCTGCAGATGACATACAAGTAACTATTGTTCTCGATTCACCTCTCTTTTCTTTGGTTATAGAACACTGGTGCTAGCTTACATCCTAAAACTAGAATTTAACCTTGATTTGCATCTCGAAGAAAGTCTTGTCCTTAACACTAAAATGGAGCAGTTAGTTCTTTGCCTTCAATTACATATTTGTAGATCCAGTCTCCTTTTAAATTAATTGCAAGCATCAAAAACACGAAGTTATCAATGATTCTAGTAATCATAAAACAAGTTGGATTTTGGACCAGACATATCTTCATAATTCTTAAAGTTATATAAATAACTTTCAGACATCTAAATTATGAGATAGAAGGCAAAGTTGGTAGTCTGAATTCTTATATGCTTCCTCTCGCTAAAGTAAGTGTCAATAAGCAACCTTGTCTTTTATCTGTAGATGGCATTTTATATCGTAGAATTCTTAAAGCTGTTTATTGTTCTTGCTAATGTTTCAGCTAAAGCTGATCAGTTGCATCAGGTTTTGAATGGCAGTGCACTTCGTTCATTTGCATGCTTGACTAATAGCTCACCCTGAATTAATGTTAGTTGGATAAATGTCAAGACAACAATATAAAAGGGATTTTGACGAAGGAAAAATCTATTTCTGGGGAGAGACCTGTGTCGCCCGGAGAAAAGGTCCTTCTTGTCACTTTTCTGATATAAATAACTTCCAAATATACCAGAGAAAGTTAAAGCATGGAACGCAGAGGTACCCACGTGCGAGCACCCCTAAGGGCGTTGTGTATAAAGACAGGGCGTGTGAAAACCACTATTCACAGGTCATCTTCCATTTAGAGTAATCCTTCGTCAATATAAGTGGGGTGAGCCGACACAGCGGTCCTAACCATACCAACCTGAACCACCCTGCCGACGAACAATATAATAAGGGTTATATTATAAAATGAATACATCGCAATTACACTACAAATACCGCTGCAAAGGCTATGCCTCTCCTCTGAATCTTGGCAGAGGACCTATGGTTCCAGATGTAAACAACAGGTCTGAGGGATATCCAGCATTGAAATAAATTACTCTCCATAGGAGCAAAAACTGATGATGCTACCACTGTAAGCTCATTTGATCTGACTAAGTGAGCAATATGTGAATTTAAATATAATTACCATTATAATACATACCTTGAACATGTCTGTTTTTGCAGGCATAGATTGTTGAGGACACAATGACAATAAGCAGCAGAAGACCAATTACAGCCCCCAGGATGACATATAAAATAAGATTGGAGAACATTACAGAGCTGTCATTCCTCTTAATTGACCTTTCTTCCCCAAGAGCTATGGGTGGTGTGGTTGTTGGAGTGTTTCCTAAATGAAGAATGTAAATCTAATAAGATTGTTCCAAAAAAAGGATGAAAACACATTTTAAAGGAAAAATAACAAGTTATATTTTTACAATGACAACTAGTTACAGCAACATACTATGCTTTCTACTTGAGTGAGATTCTGTAATGCGATTATTTTTCTATGGCTGAGCATTAAACATTATTTCTCAATAAAATATAATTGCCACATACTGCATTTAAAAGTTTCCATGAGTTTATTTTGATGAACTTTCCTTAGCTTTTAAAACAAACATAGTTCAGTATTCTTTACATATTTTTATAACTTATTACATTCAGGTTAAGGAATAATTTTTACAATACTTTTTTCAATGCATACAGTATCTTAAAATTTTACTAACCTGCGACATTCTTTTTATGTATTGCTGAAAATTCTGAAGCCCCTGCAAGGTTGAAACTTTGCATCTTGAAGTTATAAGATACATTAGCCTTCAAATGTGATATTACATATGATCTGGCACTGGGGTCTAAGACAGTTACCTGTAAAGATAAAATTTTCATGACTCTACAAGCATTTGGCAGGATAAGCAATTTGATACCCATTAATGCCTAGAGAAAGTAATCTTTACAAAAGAATCTCTTAAAAAAAATTATGAAATAAAGCAAATAGCACAGCATCTCATTCTTCTTATTGCAGATGGGAAACCTACTATGTGATTGATTTTCAATCATTTAAGAGCTTCCCTTCTATTTGACTATATTTCTTTACTGAATAAAAACAACCCACTTAAATCTTTAAGTCTTCTTCATAGTAAGACTCATAACAGTAATAAAATAATGAGTGTTAATATTTACCCAATAAATGTAAACCCATGATGAGCTAGTGGCTGAGCTTGCAACCAAACGAAAATTACTGTCAACTGGAACATGATGTAATCAACCAGCTTTAGCTGATACATCACAAATAACATTAAGCAGTTAAGAGATTCATACAATATAACATGCCATCTCCACAAATGAAAAATGAAGTTGCTTAAGAGTGCTTACTTTAGAGATAGGAGGGATATAAGGATCTAGACTACTAGCTCAGTCTTCTGTCTCATAATCTAGAGGTTTAAAATAGTGACTACGAATGTAGGAATACAAGGTTTAGCAGCAGAAGGATCTAGAGAAATTAAAGAATTCAATCTCTATGAGAGGACTCTGTGCTGTATGGTGCAGTGATCATTCAGAACACTTACTGAATGAAACACTGTGACTATAGCCACTAGACTCAACTATGAAAGCCAGGTAAATGTAATCAACCAGGTAGGAAAGGCAGACTTACTGCCTACATGCAAATGCCTTCCACACCGATTGGTATTGTCTGTATGAAAAAGACCTCTTACAATTCATCAAAAATGTTATGTTGCATGCTGAAGCCCATGCATGAAGGTTCTGGATCGGAAAGGAGGGAAAGAAGATATTCTGATCTATACTCTTTACTACAGCTGTGCTGATGAAAGAGGGTGTAACCTCAGTTTCAGATGATAGAGCAGTGGAAACCACAGACTGTTCGGTCATTGCAGAGCTGCAAATATAGCTATCTCTAAGAAGTGTTGAAGGATATTCAAAGCCTTCAAGATCATACTCATTGAACCTAAACTGAAACAGATAAACTGAAGACCATCTATTTCAGTTCAGGTTAGGTTCAATCATCTCTTGCCACTGCCTGTGAATTGGCATTGTGAGCTATGTATATCAGAATCTTTTTGTTCTTTTCCACTTCCATTGCAAACAAGTCCACTTGAAGATCTATGATAATCTCAAGGATCTCTTGGAAGGAGCTCTGATCCAAGATCTACTCTGTGTCCAGAGTTGTCTGGGTGGACAGGGCATCCACGACCATATTGAGAGAGCCCCAAAAGTTGATTGGGGATAGGAAAAAATACCTTTTCTGAAGGAACTCATTAATTATGAGTCACTGCATTAAGAATTTTTGAGCCAGATTTTTCACTCCTGATACCACAAACTGCTGCCTGGTTGTTGACGAAAATATTGATATGAAAGTTATTTCTTACTAAAAATTGATACCGTCTGGAAAACACCATCAGTTCCAACACTTTTATGTGAAATGCTACAAACAGAAGAGATCATTTCCTTAACACATAGGTCTCTTCTGAATGATTTCTTGACCCGGCTTTGATGCAACTGTATGAAGGATCATGGATATTGGGGAGAGACCAATAGAACCGACACTGAAATTAGCCGTTGCTGAGGTTCAAGATCTGAGAATTCTTTTGTAGAAACTGAGTAACTTGGATTGGTTGTCTCAAAACCCCTTCCAAGCTGCCTCTCGCCACACCCAACTGAGGTCTCTCAACCTGTTCTTCAAAACTGGGTTGACTATTGAAGGAAACTAAAGGAGGCATAAGACCTTCAATGTGAAACTGTGTTATCATAAATGAATGCATGCGATTGATGTGATAGTTGAATAAATTAGAAAATAAGTAGAAGTGTGTTTGATTCTGGTCCATAGTGCCCCAAAGCCATGATAACAGAGTAAAAAGAAATGAGAATATAGATGTATACCACCGTTATAATAGTTGAGAGAAAATAGAAAATGAGAGAAAATGTGAAGAGTTCTATGCTGATGCATTCTATTTTATTCTTATGAGAGGAAAACTCCATTCACTCATCTCGTCTCACCACTCCAAGTTGGCCCCCTTATGCCAGCTTTTCTGACTTTCAGAGTAACATTATTTACTAAATGTTTTTTTTTTCTTTCATTAGGATCAACATTTTTCCTTTAATCTAACTTTTAGCTAATTTTAAAAAGAATGTGAATTAAATATTCTTTATTCTTTATTGATAATGTATCGATAGCGCAATCATAAAGAAAATGCATTTTTTACCTTGATGACCTATGCATCAAAATACATATGTATGCAGCAAGAATGTGAAATGTGAGAAAAAAATCTATATGATTGGTCATTGAAACTAAGAGAAATAAAGTGCAGTCCAAATTAATTACGTCATCTAATACCCTCCTCTCCAACAAACCCTTGAAATACCGTCCAATTTGCCTGAGACTTCACAGGATTGTTGACATAAGTTGGTAAATGAATCGGACTCTTTGATAAGGGTTAAGCCCAGAAATGGAATGCGATATCCTTCCTCTAATAAAGACATGACCCAAGCCTTCCCTCACATGTTTGAACTTTGAAGTGAAACGGCTTTACCCCCACTGGGATGGAAAGGCCAAGACAGTTAGTAACTTTGCATGCTAGAACTACAAACTCTGTTTTGTGACAAATTCCTTCTTCTAGTGGATCAAAAGGAATGCAAATGGGTTTGATTAAAAGACTTGTCTCCAAGGGAAGGAGTAGGTCTAGACCTACTATACATGCTGCTGGAAGTATAAGCAAAAGACAGAGTTGTGAATGGATGATGAATCATGGACCTAATTCCATCAAAACTAGTTCTATTAGGTACTTGATTAGCCACTGTTGACATTGTATTCGAATCCAGGAATGAACTTAATGTTGGAGTGCAAATTAAATTGTGGTTCTGAGCATCAGACACAGCTTTAATACGGAAAGAGGTTAAATGCTTTCTCCTCTTAGTAACAAAATTTGAAAGTACTCTTGCAGCTTCTGTAGTATATTAATAAATAGCATGATCCAAATAAGACAGAAAATTAAAAGCCATGTTAAGTTCAGGATGATCAGCCATGGACGTCTTTAATAGAGAAATAATACCTAAAACTGAATCCTCAAAGGAAAGTATCTCCATGATCCCACCTGAGGTGTCTCCAATTGCCAATATGTTAATTTGCTAGACTATAACCCAGATTAATGAAAGGTCCTTTACTCTGTTCTATTTAGAGTTCTAACGCCTGTTAAGGAATTGCCAAGGACTGCAACTGGCCAGTTAAATAGACTTTAATTCTCTAGATGATGATTGGGAATTTAACAATGAATATGATGTTGAGTATGCTTGATTATCACTAAATTTCTCAATTTAATTCTCCAATTTCTATGTCAAAACGTCAGGTAACTTTGATTCACATTTAGTAAACGCAGATTCTTATATATGATAGGACATCACAGAATAAGCTAAAGATGTAACACTTGAAGCATTCTGTGGGTATAACCTAGCAATTTCTATAAGTAGAAACACAAAAGGTGTATCTAACTCACTTGAAGTACTTTAGACCTGTACCAACAATGTCTGTGAGACAGTTTTCCCCTAAATTCTTTTAAAATTTCCCATAATTGCAAGTTATATACATCTTCCACCTGGACAGTGCCGGTAATGGTTCCAGCATTTGCCCCATCCACACTTGAAGTCATATCCTTGTCATAAAAACCACTGAGTCTCATAAAAATTGTTTGATTCATTAACTGGAACTCAAGGCATAAAGTGTATTCCGTTCTTCATAATGTCTTTATTTCACATCCCAAAAATAGAAAAAGAGACTATTTGCCTACTTGCCTCTCAGAACATATTAAAAGAGAAACATAACAGATGGATATGAGCGACTCAACTTGGGCTGACATGCTGCTTATACATGTCAAGAAGTCAGCCAATATGTCCTTGAAAGCCTGACTTGAGGCTGGAACCTGTTTAACTCCGGTCATAGATCCGTTTGTGTTTGGAGATCACGGCAGTCTCTGATGCAACGCTACAGGATAAGGGCGGAATTTCTCATTATCTAAATTTAATCCCTGCATTTGGCTGAGCACACAAGATCAATTGGTAGAGACAGAAAATGCATCAATTTACCTTCCCCAGTCCAAAAAAATGGAGAATGTGAATGCCCTGATATTTGAGAGGGCATTACAATCTTTGCAACGGCAACAGATTAAAAGGTTTAAAGGCCGCTCATGAATGGCAGAGGCAAGGGACAGTGACATTGCCCTATCAAGCAGGACAATGTCCTAAAGACTGACCATATATACATATGATCACCGGCCAAGCCCCTCTTCATCCAAGCTAGGACCAAGGAGGGCCAGGCAATGGCTTTGGTAACTCAACAGATAGACCTACAGACTCCTTCAAACCCGCCATCCTTAGCTCACAAGGATGGTGAAGTTGCAGCGACCAAAGGAACTAACGAGTTTGAACGGGACTTGAACCCCAGTCTGGCGATCACCAGGCAAGGATGTTACCAACAGGCCATCACAACCCATAAATATAGTGTACAGTTAGCAACACTGACAGTAAATTTATCTTTCAGCAAAGAGAAAGAGGGAACAGAAAACCAATAAATATCAACATAATTCACACTATCATCTAGAGTATGACTATTAGTATCAGATATTTTATTACTGTACTTCGATCAATATCATACAATGATGGAACATCATTTCCCACTAACAGAAAAGCTAGGATATCATTACTGCCAGAATTGTGCGCTAAAATATTACCCACATGGAAAACACATGAGTAATAACTGCCGAAGATTGAATGAAACAAATATTCAAATCCTTAACTGAATCCATTTGACCTACAGGATTATCCACTCTAAGAGAAGCCTACACTTATGTTGAGCCTCCCAACTATTAGTCCTAGTCTTTACCCATTTATGATGAGTGGCCATCATACCATCAACAAGAAACATGCATTGATGGCAATTCATACAAAAATTACAAGGGGTTCCTCAACAAGGTACACGAAGACAGTGAGGATCCATCAAATCTGAGAATAATCTATAACATTTACATTTAGAGCAAAATTGTGGTGAATAATTACTTGTGGATATATAGCTAATAGTGTGTCTCGGTAAAATAAAATAAAAAATAAAACACTCAAAGATAGGAAAACAGGGAATAGTCCAGCCATCCACCACCAGATTGATTATTTGATTGGTAGTTTTCTGCCATCCAGACATCTAAGGTAATTGACGATGACATCAGTTGTTATAAATAAAGAATAATAGGAAATTGAAATTAAAACAATAAAAGCAAGATGTCCTTATAAAAGTTAAATAGCTTTCAGAAGACCTCCTTCCGAAAAAAAAATTAAAAAATATCGCTACCATAGTACGAGACATCATGTCCAAGAATCTTGGCAAGGATGATCCTGCCATCCTCATCTCAAGCCTTAAACAGATATCTAGTTCTTAAGGTGCTAAAAGTGGGGAATTCAGTCAACAAGAGCCTCACTGTCAGGGGTACCAAACAGTCGTCGCAATATGACAGGCGTTGCCCAGTCATCAGAAACTCATGTGTCAACTGAGTGTGACCAAAGCAGAGACGACAAAGAGTAGTCTCCCACTTATACCTCCAAAGAGATATAAGAAGGTACTTGAGGAAGTGCACCTCTACAACTAAAAAAAAAGTATTACGATATACTCCAAATCCAATGCAGTATAAGATCCCCCCCAAAGAAAAAAAAAAATGATAACACAAAAGAAAACAAGAGGTGTCAAAGTGGCATCACTTAAATATGAGTCAATGTTTACACCTCTGAGCCCCACTTCAATGGCCTGGCTGTAACTTCCTAATTGACACATGGGAAGTCTTTTGGCCATTAGTTTAAAGGATAGAGGATACAGTGGCAGAGAAGAAAGTTTTTCTTTATTGCTTTTATTCAGAAGTCATCAAGTTTGAACTTCCACTTGATAGTTTGTTTAATTCAGAGGTAAGATTCATAAAGTAATATGATTAATGGTCTCTAATATAATAACTCCTCAAAACATCATATGCTAACTCTACATATATTTGCTAAAATACCCTGAAACACTTATATTTCAAAAAGGTAAGATACAGAATAAGTGGACATTATAAAACTTACTTTGGTATAATCACCAGCTGTAGTGAATTCCCTGTAATTGATGAAAAATCCCTCTACAGGGACTCCAGGTGACTCTTCATATTCCCATTCTAATTTCACTGCTGTTGGTCCTTGTGGAAGAAGGCTTAAAATTGTTGGAGGATAACTTGGACGATGTATTGCTAAATCCTTTTCTAATAGGAAACGTCTTGAGTTTGGTCCTAGTTTATTGTCATTATTGGCATATACAGCAGCTATTCGGAACCTGGAAAAATTTGGACATTACAGGTAGTGCCTAAAACTCAGTTTTGAATTGATTATTTTGTATAGCACTAAACTCTAAAATAATTTCTGTATTACTCAAGGAATACCATTTTATCAAGAAAATAATGAAAGGCACTGCATAATCCCCACCTGTACACTTTACCCGTCTCCAAACCAGTAACTTCGAAACTATTTATATGAGAAGGAATATCTTCATCAACTGTCATCCAGCGGCTTCCACGACTACCATGAGCCCGGACTTCTTTATATTGAACCTACAAAATAATAATAAAAAAACATTATATATTGTGTATGAATTTCTAAAATAAAAGATCTTTTATCTAATGGCGACTACTTATAATTTTGACTAAACTGATGGAAGCCAATTTAATATTTATGATTGTAATAAAACATGAGTTGGTTTAACTCGCTCAGCCTTTATATTTCACAAATCTGTTGATTTATTCATACCTTTGACTTTTTATATTGCAAAAGAAATAAAATACCCAGTTTCAATAACATTTCATTATAAAATATGATACCAAATTTACTATAATACAGTGAAGTCCTACACAGTGAAAACTTCACACTAAGTTTTCTTTATGAAAATTATACATGTAAAAATAGTAAAAAAAAATACAAAATGTGAAACTATTAATGGATAACAAAAAATTTATGCAATCCCCAAAACATATCTTCATACTTTGTAGAAAATAACTGGAAGTCCTTTGGTGTCAGGACTATCCCATGTAACCATGACTGAATCATCAGACACCTTCCTCATTTTGGGCTTTGAAGGAGGCACCATCACCCCTGAAATAATGTTAAATAATTATTTCTTATTCATATAAATAATACTCACAGCAATACAGTAACAAAAAATATTTCATGCATAACATCTATTAATAATGAAATATGGCATCATCTTTTAGTTCTATGAGACTTGAAAACAAATTCTGCCCAAATTAAAAAAAAAAAAAAAATACAACATTTAGCATTTTGACACATGGAATAAAGTAAATAAAAAGCAGTATAGTTGGGGTATATGGCATTATTCTCAGTAGATTTTAAGACATGAAACATATGTTAGCCAGGAATGACAGGGATAAACATGTATTGTGTATTGTAAAAACTTGCCTAATTTTATGAGGGTCCATAATACTAGCACAAAACAAAAAAGGATATAATGTAGATCTCAAGCATCATAAGTGTCCTTATCTCAAGAAAAGAAATACTGTAAATACCTTATTGCCACAATATGTTTTAAAATAAATACAACATTAAAAACTTCTAAACAGCATTCCAGAAAAAAAAAATCATACCTTTTTTAACCTTTTTCCAATTACTTGATTCATCTGGCATCAAATCTTCAGTCTCATTATGATTATGACCTCCTAGGGTTGTTAAATTATGCTTCTTGTCATGATGGTTATGATTACGGCCTTTGTTCCCTCTTCTGTTTCCACGACCACCACCATGCTTGGAGCCACTGCTGTGTCCAGGGTTGGTTTCATTTTTTGTATGATCTGAAATGAAAATTCTGTTTGCATTCTTTTGCTCCAAATAATCTCAAAAATAGCAGTTTAAATAACTGGTAATTTGTAATATCATCAGAGGTAATTAATGTTCTTTCCATTCATTAACAGTAACTAACTTTGATGGTTTATTTTCCTTAATGATCATGTTTCAAACTTTTAACAAGGTTAATATTATAAAAAAAAATATTTTCAACTAATGATGGATTAATAATTCATGCCAGAAAGCTTCACATAATTAAAAAGGTAGAAATAAAGATCTGGGTTTTACTGCTTAACGCCCTGCAATTTATCATTCATTTATGTTTTTTGGGAGGAGCCCCACTAGTAGAAATAAATAACCATCTCATGCAAAAGAAGCGTGGATCATGACATGGAGATGGGATACTGTTCTACGCAAAACAAAACCTCGAAACTTTATATAGTGTTTCAACAAAAATGTGTACAATAATGACGATGATTATTATTATTATTATTATTATTATTATTATTATTATTATTATATTTTCGAGTCGATTTATTTATTTATTACCTCCGCCAAGGTTATATTTTCGAGTCGGTTTATTTACTTAATTTTATTTATGTTTGTCTGTCTTTGGACAAGATTACGTCAAAACTACTCAACGGATTTTGACGAAATTTTCACCACTGATCGATCTTACGTCATAGACAGCCCCATTATATTTTGGAGATGATCCGGATCTAGATTTTTATTTATTTATTTATTTGTCTGTCTGTTGACAAGATTACGTCAAAACTACACAACGGATTTTGACAAAATTTTCACCACTGATCGATCTTACGTCATAGACAACCCCATTATATTTTGGAGATGATCTGGATCCGGATTTGTATTTATAGCCACTTTAAAGATAACATTAAAACAAACGGACGGATTTTTATGAAATTCTCCAGATAGGTCTTAGGCCATGAACAACGCCATTATCTTTTAGAGATGATACGGTACCAGATCTGGATCTAGATCTGAATTTGCATTTTTCACAATTTTAAAGATTACGTCAAAACAAATTGATACATTGAATTTTCTACAAATTTTAAAAATGGATAGATGATATGCATCGGAAGAACCCATGAAATTTTGGGGGTGATACGGATCAAGATCATGATTCTGGATCATCATTGCCCTTTTTACCATCTACTGAACAGTCAGCATATGAAAAGTGGGAGGCGATGTCCGTAGACATTTGTTAAATGTTGGAGGAGTGGGATACCTTTTATCAGTCTAGCTCCTCGGTTTATTATATTTTGTAATTTCTCAAGTTGCACTTTGGGTAGATTGCAATAGATGGAGTTGTAGTAGTTTATCCTGGTAATAACACATTCTATAAAGAAACTTGTGAGTTTCTTTACAGAATATTCATCCAGATACTTCTTTATAAAAGCAATGTGTATAAGATGACATCCAGGGAATTTTCTACATTATTCATTTGAGGATTGAGAGACAAGTTACTATCAGCAGGTACCCTTGGGTCATGAACTTTATTATAGATCGAGAGCGAGTTGTTATTAATATTTATTTGGATGTCGCCCAAGTTTCTTAAACCCTTTTTCCTTCCAATCCCCATAAACTCAGTTTGATTTTCATTTAGTATTAGTTGTTTAACTGTTATCTATTCCCTAACACTGGTAAGAATTTGGTTCACAGTTTCGGCAGTATCATCAATGTCATTTACAGAGAAGTAAAATTGTGAATAATCTGAAAAAAAAAAAAAGTTGAAATAGTACTTTTTATAGAGCGATAGTATTGATACAGAATAAGATATGGCACAGTACACACCCATGGGATAATCCTCTGTTTAATGGGTCATTTGATGAATGAGAGTTTTAAATGTGTACACAGTAGTTTCTGTCAACCAAGTAATCTTATATACTCAAAGGCTTGTTCTTTCATATTGATGGACCGTAAATCATTCAGTAGCAGTTCATGCAAAAATATATCAAAAGCCGCACTGAAATCGAATAATATCAAGATACAATACTTGTTCTTATCAATCATTTTAAGCATATCATTTACAACAGAACAATAGTTGTCTCCGCAGAATATAATTGTATGTAAGCTGACTGGTTGTCTGGCAATGCTTCCCTATTTTCTAAGTAACTAACTGGTTGTTCAAGAATTACATATTCTAGTACTTATTGGTAGATTCGAAATATGTCAGTATGAACTTTATTCCTAATAATCTAAAACACTTTTCTGAACTGGTGTAACTATAGCAACTTTCTCAGATTTAGGAAACTTACACTCGTCGGCACACCACTAATCTGATATGAAATATTTGTATAAGACCTTATTATATTTTCTATTTTATTCCAAAGACTTCTAGAAATGTATTAGTTAAACTACTGCCTGGTTCGGAAACACAGAAACAAATAATGCCTGGTTAAATAAAACAAATTACTCACCAATATCAGGACGACTGGTTCCCGGATCCGCATTTATAGTTTTTGGAACCACAATGATCATGGCGACACTTTGGACACTTCCCTCGGGATTATGAGCAAAACACTGATAGATGCCCACGTGCTTCTTCTCCACCGATCTAAATGATAAACCAGCCTCTGCAAAACGTTAAGATTAGTTTAAAAGAATTCAAAATAATACCACTATAAAACATTCAACAATACTAATTCAAAAACTAAAATTCTATCAGCTTCGTGGAAGATTGAGATTTTACAAAAAAAAAAAAAAAAAAAAAAAAAATACGGACTTTGTATACTGTAACCTTTTTCTTGAAGCAATATAACATTAAAAGATCGGTTTTATATATATATATATATATATATATATATATATATATATATATATATATATATATATATATATGTGTGTGTGTGTGTGTGTGTGTGTGTGTGTGTGTAATGTATGTAAAATTACATATTTAAATCCATGACCTAAGAGGTCAATATGGAAGTTAGGAGCGAGTGTGAGAAATGCCATAGTCAGTCCTAACCAGGATGCGAAACTCAAGACACTCCTATTGAAATGCAATGTAACATTTTTCATGAAGAGTAAACACAACCAAGCCGTGAGAAAGAGTTGTCTCTTGAACGGATGTAAGTACCTTCCGGTATTAATGTTGTGTTTACAATAAATCATTAAGTGCTGAGATAACTAATTAGACTTTCACATCAATATGGATATTTTAGTCACTTTCTGGTCAAGATGTCATACGGAACGGTCATCCGACCAAACCATCTATACTCCTGTGATGGAGATGTTAATAACTGTTTTTAAAAAAATAAACTGTTTTAAAGTTAACTTACTTAGACTTATTCAGAAGAAGTAACCTACCAAGTCTAACATTATACCATATTGAAGAGACATTTGACTAGAAACCTAATGTGTGTTTATAACATTACCACGCTAACATATATACACACACACAACCACACCGATGAGAGTTCAGTGAATGTAAGTTAGAACATTTAGAAGCATTGTTTGCCCAAGTGTGAAATGATCTGCAATACTCAAGGACGGGCTTCAGCTAACCTAGATTTCGCTGAAAGGTTTACGAACTATAAGAGCCACTAGAGGGTTATGAGGAACACTGTTTGTGTGACTGGTGATGCAGTTGAGAATAATAAAGGAAACGTCTGAATCATGCTTGGTATTAGCTCACGTATTGACTAGCAGTTTCATTTATAAAGTACTTATATTGTGTGTGTGTGTGTGTATATATATATATATATATATATATATATATATATATATATATATATATATATATATATATATATATATATATATCAATGAAGGCACAATCCACCTTAAACTATTATAGTTAGCATTCATTACCTTTATGGAAAATGTGTTCCTTATCTCTAATATATCAAGAGGAGGATTTATATTGTACCGCCCGTGTTTCATATACGCTTATACAATGAATGGTTATTTTTTTTTATCTCTCGCTCTCTTGTATTATTATTATTATTATTATTATTATTATTATTATTATTATTATTATTATTACTACTACTAGTCAAGCTACAACCCTAGTTGGAAAAGCAAGATTCTATAAGCCCAAGGGCTCCAACAGGGAAAAATAGCCCAGTGATTGAAGTAAATAAGGAAATAAATAAATGATGAGAACAAATTAACAATAAATCATCCTACAAACAGCAACAACGTCAAAACAGATATGTCGTATATAAACTATAAAAAGACTTATGTCAGCCTGTTCATCAAGAAAATATTTGCCTCAACTTTGAACTTGTGAAGTTCTACTGATTTAACTACCCGATTAGGAAGATCATTCCACAACTTGGTCACAGCTGGAATAAAACTTCTAGAATAATGTGTAGTATTAAACCTCATGATGGAGAAGGCCTGGTTATTATTTTTTTTCCCCTAACAATTGGAATGGTTCTGCTTGGAGTCGGTACTTCCATCTTCTCGATTGTATTTGGCATCACGTATCTATCGGAGTTACATAATTTAAAAAAAAATCCTTTCTTTCATTATAATCACACATTTATTTTCCTTAGATAAATCTTAGTTTGCTTTCTTAAAAAGTTTTTTATACAATCAGCAAACATGATATCCCCAAACACATTCGATGCATAAATTGTTATCCCATCGTAACAGCTTTTAGCCACTCTCTCAAATGATCCATAACCAAATTATCAATTTTCTTCGTTTTTAAAGAAAAATCAAATATCCTCTTATTATGTATGTCCTTCCATGAACAACCTGCAGTTAGGTGAAACAATACAAAACGAGCTTCAGAATTCTATGTAATATAAAAATTGACAAAAATGAAAAGACAACTATATACTAGTCGTGTGTAAAGAGTAAGACACATTAAGATAAAAAACGGGCAACATGCATCTTATTTTCTGTCTGAATTTCATGACAATATCCAAATGTTGCTTCAGAGCATGACTCCACTCAATTACTAAAAGCTAAAGTGAAGTGAGAATTTTAATATCTAAATTTTGAGACCCTAAAGTATATCAATATGCATCGACTCACACAAAACTTAACTTTACACAATTGAACATAAGAGACAATCACAGGACGTATAAACCAACAATCAACATTCGAACATACAGTAGGCTTATACTGCAGATAATGGCGAGATAGCAAGTTCGTACTATCATCAGTCAAAATTCATTTAAAAACATGAATATTCTCACCTGTCATGTGAATATTTCCATCACTCCTCACTAGTCCACCGTTGAAGACCCACATCACCTTGGGTTTCGGATGACCCGTTGCACGACAGGTCAAGCTCAGTTTGCTTCCTTCGTCTACAACCTGGGATTCTAAAGGCTTCACAATCTGCGGGGGCTCTATGTAACCAGGGAGATAATGTAAAGCTAAAATCTTACAAAATTAGGGAGCATTATTATCAATCAAAGATATAAACATTTCTATCAATTTAAGCAAAAATAATCAATCCTAGTCAAGAATATTTAGTGGTTATGCTTACCAGAAACTGAGTTACTTAATTGTTTTCATTTCTTAAATAACATTCATAATATCAACTATTACGTTTCTCGGTTTTTTGAAGGAAGCATGAATTCAATAATGAGCATTAGTATTACGTTTAAAGGCTTCAGAATATGATAAACGTATGGAAAATTTAAATAAGGATCAAGAAAAACGTCAAAAAAGGAAAAGGTTTACAATGAATGCAGTAATCCAATTTATAATTAACAGTAATATTTACAAATTCGAAAGTACTTTAGAATTTCTGAAGCAATATAATAATACCTTGCTTTAGTTTCTCTACTGGGTTTACCACAAATAATATTTCATCTCATATACGCTCTTACTAGGAAATTTTCCTATTCATAACATTAAAACTCGATTCAAGTCCCATGGACTTGATAATAGAAAATAAAATGACTCTAATCCATTCTGTGATCTTGATAATCTGCTCTTGGAAAGCAGGGTGTCGCCATAATGATACAGGTGGCCCTTCTAAACTTTCGTTCCCTCTTTACTGAACCTAGTATGTCATTAGTTTCTATATTTTGTGTTCCCAATTATTTTTATTCGAGGTAAAGTTCCAAAAGAAAAACATCGACTTGTCGAGGTAAAGTTCCAAAAGAAAAACATCGACTTGTCGAGGTAAAGTTCCAAAAGAAAAACATCGACTTGTCGAGGTAAAGTTCCAAAAGAAAAACATCTACTTGCAATCAATCTTTAAATATATTTATTATATCTAAACTTAATCTCAAGGCACACTTGACCTAATCTCAACTCGAGTTTCATTTAAGAAACAAACACAAGCAATTAATTCAGTGGGTTTGCTGTCCCCAAAAGTAATAAATGCCAAGTTTTGGAACTATTGCCTCCGTCATGATCGTATTATGTTGCCAATAATAAAGTTGTATCTTCAAAACGTTCTTAATTATTTGAGTTCAAACTTTATAGAATAATAATAATAATGATACTACTACTACTACTACTACTACTACTACTACTACTACTACTACTACTACTACTAATAATAATAATAATAATAATCCTATCAATAAAATAATTTTCACTTTTAGTATTGGGTTTAGATAATAAACAGGCAACAAACTCAAGTTTGGTTACATGGCTTTTAAAGAAAATGTAAAATATATTTATCACTATCCATAAACAAGAAAATAAGAAAAAATTCAACCACAAAAATCAAATATTTTATACATGAAAAAATCAAACCTTAAGTAAAACAAAAAATCTATTAAGTCTGTCTGTGAACGTATTTTGTATGTCTGGTATGTATGTTACTAGTTCAAAACTCGAGTTATAATAGTTACTGTCCTTCATTGCTTTAATCAACCACTTTCAAAGCTTTTCTTGAGGGCTTGTTATAATCAATAAAATTCTTTTACTAGCAATTACTAGCAGTCTAATGAAGAACCAGCGGGTGAAAACTATATCCATATCCCATTCACAATAACAAGACGATGATAAAGCAGATCTTAAGTATATTGCAATGTCTCACATAATAACATAATAAAAGAACAATCTCTCACATACTGAATAACGAATTATCTACAGAAACTGAAAATCCTCGAAAACATTGGTCACATTGGTCTTGGCCAGTTTAACCAAATATTATAGTAATCAGTAGAAAATATATATAATAAAAACTGTTGTAGTTACCCCCATTGTCTTAAAATTCCTGCATTACCAAGGTCCAGTATGCAACTAGAAATTTATTAGCCCAATTTCACAATGTTCACAAATCCCCTTAAATTACTGTACCAATTAAAAACTGCAAATTACTAATATACCCTACTGGTCTACCTGCTACTACCCGTGATCAATTTTTCGCATCTGGAACTTTCCAGTACCTCATAATATGCACTTGGTTCCCATCAAACTCACCAATGATCTCCAACGACACATCAATCACGCCTTCGTCCCCGATGCCATTACTTGCGTGACAAAGATACGTGCCCTCGTCTTCCACGGAAACGGGAGATATCATAAGCGATCCATCTTCTTCCTGGAAACTTCTAGAAGAGAGCGCACCTCCGTACTTTGACCAGGTGATCTCTGGCTCCGGGTGACCTCTCGCGAGGCACATCATACGTACCGAAGAAGCTGCGCACGATGGAAGGAAAACGTTAGAAATTAGTTTGGACGATAATATACTCTCACCAAATCAGATTCACAACATATGATTTGCTGTATTTGTCGTACAATGGTAAAACTAGATTGAAACAGTCCAGCCTTTGCAACTCACAACCCGTTAGTATACTGCAATCGAACTTATACAACACAAATTTCTCTTGAGACAAAAGTCAAATGACCAAAATTGATGCCTTTCCTTTGGTGTAATAAAATACCATAAAACCGATAGAACTGGTATGGTACATCAAGTATTTCCCCGCTATATAAAATAAATTCTATGACAATTTGATGAAAAAACTAGGGAGAAATACTCAAAACATTGACATCCTCATAGTTGATTATGAAGCTTCCCTTCTTTTAAACTTTTAGTGAAAGAGCAAAGTATTTAACCTAGATTCTGCTCCTGACGCACAAAAGTCATTTCATACTACATGAAAGATAAACAACGTATATACAAGCAATAAAGAAACAATAGTTTTCATGCAAACCTCTAAATGGGCAAAATGTCCCTCTATCAAAATTTCAGAATGCCAAGGAAAAGTGTTTTACCAATTGGACGAAGACCTAGATAATTACTGTTGCCAAAAGCTAAATGAATAAAATATTATAGTGAGAAACCATGGCCATTTCAAAACATTTTATATTTTTCGGTGGCCATAATTTAAAAACATAAATCTTCAGCATTTCGATTTTAATAACGAGAGATACAAAGAAACAAAAAGAAAAACTCAAGAATCTCGAGTCTGAAGCTAAAAAACTTAAATTAATCAATTGAAATTCACAAGCAGCATCACAACACAATTTTGGTATCAATTGAAATATCTGACGCAATTATTTCCCCATCTGACGGAATTCATACTCGTTTAAAACAACCAAAATTCCCTTCCCCTCCCCTAAAATATACACAGTAAAACTCCACAGGCCGGAGAATATTTCCAGGCTCTAAAATTTTTCCCAATCACTAAATATTCGCTCATAATCAGTAAGCCTCCATGTAGATACCATGCATGTTAGTCCCACACCAGCGAGGAATTAATCGCATTTAAAAGTGTTGTAACATTTGGTGATAAACTACCTACATATACGAACGAGGATCAAGGGAAATTATTAAATCATAAAATTGCAGTCCATGTTACATGTATTGGCATTATACTCTTACAAAATGCGAGAAATAGGGAAACACACAAACATAGAAATAAATAAGCTGAAGACATTATGATATGGATGAATAAATAGAGCACTCAGAGTGTCTGGTAAGGCCAAAATGATTCAATTTAGTATGAGTGGCCCTGACTAGCACAGCTTTACTGATCAAGGCGATATATATATATATATATATATATATATATATATATATATATATATATATATATATATATATATATATATATATATATATATATATATATATATACAGTATATATATATATATATAGAAATATATATAATATATACTGTATATACATATATATATATATAAATAAATATATATATAATATATACTGTATATATATATATATATATATATATATATATATATATATATATATATATATATATATATGTATATATATATATATATATATATATATATATATATATATATATATAGATGTGTGTGTTTGTGTGCGTAAGCTACAATATCGTTAAAGTATGAACATAGAAGTTACGAGAGCAGGGGAGATGAGAAGGAGTCAACAAAAGGTTGAGCATCAGAGAAAAAAAAGGAAGGAGAAAAGAAAGGGAAAAAGAAATGCAGCAACTTTCCAAAGGTATGAAAGATGATAGTCACAGGACATCGTCATTATTAGATATAGATAAAAATAGCTTTTTACAAACGCCCCAAATACAGTAAATTTCGACAAAAAAAAAAAAAAAAAAAAAAAAATCGACAAATATTTTTCTCTTGTTAAAGGAAAGTCTCATATCCCCAACATGTAGGACAAACACAACAGCGATTAATAGGAACAAAGGAAACCTATACCTATAATAATTGGGACCTGACAAAATCTGGACAAAAATATTTCTTACTTCACAGTTCAATATCTATGGTAAAGGTGGAGGCAATATCTACTTATGAGAAAGAGAAAAAAAATATGATTCACAGATTTTATACAAAATACTTAATAAAACCAATGATAAGCTTAATGACATTAATCATTAATCATCTAATTGCTAGTTTGTTGTTTGATTTACGCAAAGGCATTGAATCATGTGATGCCCTTTTCACTGTTTTCAATGTTATACAGATATCCTTTGATTGTGAACAGGAAGTATGATTGGCGTTGGTTTTAGTGCTGCATTGGACCGTGTTATTCATAAGGACTTTGTCATCAAACTGAGACAGATCGGAGAGGGTGGATTTTTTCTTATCATCATTATTGATTTTTTAAGTAATAAATTGAAAAGAATAGTCGTTGATGGGCTCAATAATGAGTATAGGTATGTGATATATGGTTTCTCCATTTCTTTTTATATTATGTACACAATGTATGTGGTTTGGCATAGAATTCAACCTTGTCGCATATGTAGATGATGCTACTCGGCATCAATGTTATCTCCTGAATGTAAACCTACAGTTGCTGCATCTCTTAATAGACATCAAGCTAAGATTAGTGATTTATCAACATCCAGATCTTTGCATTAACAACGTCTCTTTATATATATATATATATATATATATATATATATATATATATATATATATATATATATATATATATACATACATACATACATACATACATACATACATATATATATATATATATATATATATATATATATATATATATATATATATATATATATATAAGCCATTTAAGATTCTAGGTGTGATTCTTTACTGTAAATTTACACATCCGGTGTGTTTCTTCTTCAATTGCACAAAATAAATGCATATTTAGAAAATCTTTTGAGATTTTTGGTGATCAATCTAACCTATATTTTATTTCTTTCACTTGACCAAGATTTCAGTTTTGTTCCCTTGTCTGGTCTTCATCTGCTGACACTCATCTTAATTTGTTGGACAAAAACTTGCAGTTTATTAAATTCCTTTTCCTTGATCCCGGTTTTAATCTCTGGCCACGTCGTACAGTTAGTTTTTGTCCATGTTACATGAAATTTTTCATAACTCTGACCATCCATCGCATTCAGATCTTCCTAAACGTAGACTGTACCATCCTGCACGTATTACTAGGTATACAGTTAATTCTTACAGTCTATCCTCCTCAGTCATGAGACTTAATACTGCATAATATTCTAGAAATCTATTCCAGCTGTGACCGAATCGTGAAATGATCTCCCTTATCTGGCGGTTAAATCAGGGGAACTTCAGAAGTTCAAATGTGTTGTAAATGCTTTTCTGTTAAATTCGCTAACTTCCGTATCGCTTCATAGTTTACATATGCCTGATCTGTTTCAACGTTGCTCCTGATCTTACCATATAATATAATTTGCATGTATTATTTCTCATATATAGTTCATTCGCTATTTCTCTATTTCCTTTCTGTACTGGGCTGTTTTCCCTGTTGGAGCCATTGGTCATGCAACATCCTGCTTTTCCAACTAAGGATGTGGCATACTTAGTAGTAATAATGATAATGATGATGTAAAAATAATAAGAAGCAAAATGCAACTACATAAATAATAAAATACATTCCTTTCCTCCAGAACTTCGTTCTTATCGCTTCAGCCTGATCAATAAAACTTACATCGGGCCCCATCTTCTCATAGGTCCTTGAAATCAGGCATTAAGTGGAGTTATTCAAGTGAACCCCCCCCCCCCCACCTTTTTGTTCCCAACTCTGACACAGACACACGCATCCAATATATCCGAGGTAAGCACTGGCCTCACTGACAATATCATCAATACTCAGAGCTTAGAATCATCATCCTCATCACCAACTTGAAATGAACGCAATCGAGGCAAATGATCAAAGCTCCCAGAATCGGAGGAGAATTATCTCCAGTGATTCGTAAAATGGAGGCGGACAGTGATAGCCGGTCAAACAGGTTTGGTAACCTTGTGCGAGTGTGAGAGATTTTAAACACCTTTTTATTAGTCGGTTTTTTAAGAGGGCTATGGAATGAACACGCCTAACTTGCAAACTTAATATATATTAATGTCAAATAGCAGCAGCTGATTAAAAAAAGAAACAAAAAGAAAAAAGATAAGAATCTACGATAGGACAGAGTTAAATGGGACCGTAAAATCGATAATTATTATAGCCTCTAACAAGACTAAAATCACAACAATGATAAAAATATCTCCTAACAGTGCTGAATATAAATGAAGCTTATGTGCATAGTAAAACCAAGATCGAATTCAAAGCAAAAGTACAATATATACATTTGCGATTAATGCATGGAAAAGGGGCATCACAACATCAAGGGTCAAAATACTGGCTAAGATAGAAATTGCTTTAAGAACTGTCAGGTAAAAGGCTCACTCATCGTAGGACTACAAAAATAAAATCATATGCTGTTCAATAACTTCTAAAAGGTCACGGAAAATAAATTAAACTTAAGAATAATAAAAACTGACGATTTTACGAAAATAAAAATCATTACAAAAAAGGGCAATAACATGAAAGTAAGATTCCAGCCATATCTCATAAGAAAGAAGATAATTATCGTTATTACCCAGATTTAGTGAAACAAGTAGTGATTCCAAATACTAATAATCCTCAATTTCTATATTTGCAAATGGAATTAAGCTTGTCCCTTGTACTAAAATGATGTTTTTTTGGTAACTAGTTCGTAAAAGTCTCAAAATTTAAACAATATAGCATATCATAGGAATATGTTATAATACCTCAGATTCCATATTTGACTGCAATTGACCTATTTCTAATTTTCTATCTATATAGGCCTATATATATATATATATATATATATATATATATATATATATATATATATATATATACATACATACATAATATATATATATATATATATATATATATATATATATATATATATATATATATATATATATATATAGATAGATAGATATATATATATATATATATATATATACATATATATATATATATATATATATATATATATATATATATATATATATGTATGTATATATATATGTGTGTGTGTGTGTAAATTGGTTGAAAACACACATTTCATTACGAATAACATGAGTCTTTAGGCTACTTTATAGTAATTTAAGATGTTTGAGATTAGATTTAATGGCTATGGGGGGAGGGGGAATTGTTAACTTATCTAACGGATCAAATTATTGCCGGAAAATGCATGCAGACAATGGGCTTAGTACCAATAGCCTCCTCCCCATTTTGAATGAATTAGGTTTCACAGCAGGCCCTCTAACTGTTAATTTTAGATCATACTTGTCTGTTATGCGCAATCTGCTAATTTTGATAGCCGAAGGGAAAACATTAATGTGATTCACATAAAATATTGGCAATAGAAAATCCGTAAACTGAATATCTTGCCAAGTAACAAGCAAAGGAATCAAACACATGTTGCATTTGAAAAGAAAAGTAAGAGCTAAACCAGAAAATTTTTCATTAATCTCATTGAACCGATGATATATTACGCTTTTCTTACAACTATATCCATCAAAGGAACTTTATTAAACTTATCATATAAATCCATAAAAAACATGAGGGGTAAAGTGAATTGTTTACTCTTGATTTTTTGGGGGAAAAAATCATTTGCAGATGACTAATAAAAACAAGTACATAAGGTAACATAACGCAGAAAATTTCAAAGAAAAAAAACCATTAAATTTCATTAAATCAAGTCACATTGCTCTGGTAATACATGAAATCTCTACAAATAAACTACTTGAGGTAACAATTATTATTAGAGTTCCAATCTTCTCCCTGATAAACTTATAATTGTTTTCATAATACAGATAAATGGTATGAAAATAAAAAATCATGTAGATGAACAGAATCTATTATATCATTCAAGTCTCATCTTCATGATCCATTTACGAGATGATAAAGGTGTGGGTTATCTTCAGTCTCCTGAGCTTGATCACTTTCCACCATTTTCTGTCGTATGAGGATACCACCTTCTTCTTCTTCTTCTTCTTCTTCTTCTTCTTCTTCTTCTTCTTCTTCTTCTTCTTCTTCTTCTTTTCGCACTGCTATCTACTTGAATTACAGCTTCCCAATTGTAATTTTTCAACCATGAACCTCGGGTGCAGGTAAAGTTTGATACATTTAGGTTTCCTTCTTCCAAATAAGGGCTTTTTAATTAGCTCTTTTGATTTGCATTCCCAAGGAATCTCTGCAAGGGGGAAAGAAACTCATGTCCACTCCATTATAACTTGTAACCAGTGAAGCCGACTCCTCAGTAATGAAACACCGAACGAACTTTTCATATCTCAGTTTGTTGACATTTTTAATAGACGAAAGGCCTTTAAAAAGACATGTAAACCGTTTAATGTCGCTCACAACATGATCAGAAATTTCATTTACTATCCCATGGCTTGCAAATCTTTCTCTGTATACTAAGAAGGCTGAATGATGATTTTGATGAAGGGAATTTTTTTCCCATCTGACATATGCACCTATGGTATTACAGTCATTGAATGCTTATGCAACATGAAGGATACAGCACATACCTTTCCCCACATTCTAGAATCATACTACCGCTTTCAATGTCTGGTAGTCGTCTTTTGTTTCCCGTTCCTCCTGAGTTATCTGTATAGTGTTCTGAGCATTCTTGGGTATAAGATTGAAAACGTCAGTGTTGGATCATCGTACAGTTTTAGGGACCTCACCATTCCTCAACATAGAACACCACTCAAGAAATTACTTAAGCAACTTCAAAACTTGAATACAACAGCTTTACCAACGAAGTTGAGAAGATAATAAGATCCAGTATGAACAAATGTTCAGGAGATTTAACCAATACACGACCCATAAAAATAGAGCTCCTGATAAATCTGTTCCTAAATAAAATTAAGCACCAGAGTTATCAGCAACATACAATAGTCTTATAATCATTGTAAGTATAACTTCATACTTGAAAATAACAGCTCTTCCGCTTTTAAACTTTGAAGAAGAAAAGATTGTATATCTTTTAACTTTTGACTCTTACACTAACTGGATGACTATCTCCTCTCCAAAGACAGGGAATTCTATAATCAATTATTCTCTTCAGACAGCAAACCTCAATTTGCATATTGCATTAAAAAATTCTTTTTCTTAATGACCTTTCTGCAACTGCTATCCAACAGAAAAGTCACATTCTTCCTCCATTATCTTGCTACTTGTCTTCTTTTTTTTTTCTCTCAATTTTCTTTTTACTACTCTATCAGCAACCCTCTTGAATACTGCTATATCATCAACATCACTAACTAAACTAGGAAATAAAAAGACACTACAAAATAGGGGTTAAAAGGTAGAATGTCCTTTTACTGAAAAAGTCAAGCTACTAAAAAGAAAATTAAAATAGTACCCAAAACATAAAATAATTGTTAGCCTTTCTTGCTTTTGAGTGGTACAAAAGATGCTTCCTTAAGAAAACAACATCAATAGTAAAAGAATGCTCTTCGCCTTCGTTTAAATTCAAGGATGATAACTCGCGAGGCTTAAAGTCCAAGAGCACTTTCACAATAAGGTTGAGTACTTTATGAAGCCTTCAGTTAAAGGTAAATTAATTATTGGTCACACTTTCTGATCGATTCTGACGTCGACGATGCTGAAGACTAACACCTGGGACACCATTACATCACTTAATTGTGATGAATGAATCTCTCACTCTATATACATAATATATATATATATATATATATATATATATATATATATATATATATATATATATGTATATATATATATATATATATATAATTAACTATATGATATATAATATATATATATATATATATATATATATATATATATATAAAAGTTATATTTATACACACATATATATCTATAAATATATATATATAGAGAGAGAGAGAGAGAGAGAGAGAGAGAGAGAGAGAGAGAGAGAGAAGCAGTCATATGCCCTTTCGCTGTCTGCCAACATCAGACAACTGTTTAAGAATTCCGCTTCCATCAAAACCGAGTCTCTGTAAATGTAAGCATAAATCCTTTCTCCATTTAGTTAATTAACATTGTTATATACGCTGGCAAAGAGAAGTCCAAAATCACCTCCATTTAAGTAAAGTCTTCCTGCCCTTCATTTTAGTCCGCCCGTCCCACCAGCCATTAACTTCAATGATCCAGAACTTTCGTGTTTATTCTGTTTTACTGATTTCTTATTGTTTGTTGGGCAGGTCTGTCGTCATTCAAGAAGAGTTTAAATTACTTGAAAACAATTGTATTTCCATCAATCTTTTTCTGTATTATTATTATTATTATTACTATCCAAGCTACAACCCTAGTTGGAAAAGCAAGATGCTATAAGCCCAGGGGCTCCAACAGGGAAAAATAGCCCAGTGAGGAAAGGAAATAAGGAAATAAATAAATGAAGAGAACAAATTAACAATAAATCATTCTAAAAAAAGTAACAATGTCAAAACAGACATGTCATATATAAACTATTAACAACATCAAAAACAAATATGTCATAAATAAACTATAAAAAGACTTATGTCCGCCTGGTTAACAAAAAAGCATTTGCTCCAACTTTGAACTTTTGAAGTTCTACTGATTCAACTACCCGATTAGGAAGATCATTCCACAACTTGGTAACAGCTGGAATAAAATTTCTAGTATATAAAGCTTACTTGTGTAAGTGAAAGGTTTGGCAATGGACTGGGAATGTTAACTAAATCGAATTGCAATATTTGATATGCTGGCCCAGTGTGGCTACGCGCACAAATTTACAAACACACAGAGTACCACACCATCGTTACAAGCAGCTGGCGTTTACATGTTATTGCCACTATCGGCTAACCTTAAAGACAATATCCTTGTCGGATAACAATAAAGCCCCAGCTGGCGGTTAGGTTTACAGTTCGGGGAATTCATCGCATAGCAAAAATAAACATGCTGTACTTTAAAGTCACGCCTTCATAAATATCTGCGATGAGTAAACAAATGGGTCACACATGCTTATAAAAAGAAAGCAAATATATGGCCTTAATTGCCATTCGAAGAATATGTTGGTTTGGAAATCAATGAAAAAAAAAAACATAAAGATTGCAATATGAATAAATATGATGAACATTTTATGTAGTATTCCAGCATTTTTTAATGACAAATATTAGTATTACCAATACTCATCTCCAAGCAATAATTTGTTAATGTAATAAAGAAAAAAAAAATGAAAACAAGCCCATCTCCCTAATGTACGACAATCTATACCTTGTAAGATGTTATCGAAAACATAATGTTTAACACTAGGATGAAAATAATATATACGGTATACACTAGTCGAAAGTGTTTCCAAATTTGCTAAACTGATGACATATCTTGAATCTGTAATTAAATATTTCCAATCTCTCGTATATACTGTGTTCTAATAAATGAAGCAAATTTCGTTTAAAAAAGAAATCAACCATTTAAGAAATGTCACTCAGTCACCCATACAAAATTCTACATGAATGGGCCGATAAAAAGATAACGAGCAAGAAAAGGTAAATTAATCTGAGAAACTAGTTAAGGATAGCATAATGTGGAGGATTCCCCTTCATTGTTTGAAAGACATCATATGGCAATGATTATGACTTATCCTAAGATTTTTCATAAAAAAAAAATTATACTTTTTTCTCAATTCCCTTTTTGAAATTCTACAATAAATATAGGTCATAAAATCATTTCTTTCTGAATAAGTAGAAATAAATAAAATTTACCCGTTTAGGGATCTCCAGATTATGAGAGACGACTGTGACCCCAATACCCATACGAAACTAGAAGCGCTACACAATCGATAAAATCAGGAGAAATCAAATAGGTTTAGTAGAAAAAAAGGTCGAGGGTCAATATCCTATAGATACAGGAGAGAGAGAGAGAGAGAGAGAGAGAGAGAGAGAGAGATTAAGCCCGCAACATCTTAAAGTGAAACTTGCACGCAAGTAACTAGAATCCCTGAAATTCATAATGATGATGTATACTTTAAAGAACATGAACAGTCAAAGGTGATAAATACCGTGAGCGAAGATTAAGATACAAAACCAAAAGAATGATGATTGTTGGAAGCAAAATTAAATTGCTCTTGCAAGCGTTTTCGAAGCTTTCTTGCCACACTCAGCAATTTATCATTCCAAAAGACAAATGACAATCGAAAAAGATAAACCATTAATTAGTTCGCCTGAAAGTAGTCCTAGTACTACTACCACCCCCCCTCTCTCTCTCTCTCTCTCTCTCTCTCTCTCTCTCTCTCTCTATCGTAAATCTGATCCTGATCCGAGGTAAGCGTCTTTATCACCTGGCGCTTTGTTACCTTCATCGTTAAATATGCATTGCTTGCTATCTTTTAATTACTTTCGTTTTTGCCATTTATAACCACGTATGGAACAGAAAATTTAACAAGCAAGAATACGAAAGGGGTTATTCTTTTATGGTCGAGTGTTCCTTTATTTCAAGCAACATATATACATATATATATATATATATATATATAATATATATATATATATATGTATATATATACAAATATATATATGTTTGTGCTTACATATCCACATACGCATAAATATATATATATATATATATATATGTTTGTGCATACATATCCACATACGCATGCATATATATATATATATATACAAATATATATATATATATATATATGTTTGTGCATACATATCCACATACGCATATATATATATATATATATATAATATATATATATATACAGTAAGTACAGACACACGACTATATACACCAACAGCAACAACAAATACTGCCGTTTCTAGTTCACTTGATCCATTTGTGCGTTTAATGTTCATTCAAACGGATACAAATGAACCTGGCTTAATCTTAGTTGAATATAACATTTCAGACATATTAGTTTTCAGCATCTTTAAAAATCTTGCTTTTGGAGGATCCAAGCAGACAAGCCAGTTGGTCCACTTAGAGATCCGGAAAACTTTTGGAGCTTGATTTATTATTATTATTATTGTTATTATTATTATTATTATTATAAGCCAAGCTACAAACCTAGTTGTAAAAGTAGGATGCTATAAGCCAGGTGCCCCAACAGGGAAAATAGCCCTTTGAGGAAAGGAAACAAGGAAAAGTAAGATATTTTAAGAACAGTAACATTAAAATAAATATCTCCAATATAAACTATAAATGTTTTAGAACTCGCATGAAACTCTGCAAAGTAATCATACACCATTTCGTAGGAATGCCTTAAAAATATTTATATAGGACCCAGATTTGGTATGTCGATTCCATTACTCAGAGTCTTACCGGCCATTGCGCTCAAAAGCAATTGGAGGAGGAGGAGGAGGAGGATCGAAGGGGGAGAGGGGAGTAGCACGAGGGGAGGGGGGGGGGGGACGAAGAGAAGCGACTCATCATTCCTGTGCAAGAAGAGCTAATCAGCAGCGAAGTCCGAGAGTCCCTTGGCGAAAAATTTAAAAACCTTCCATAAATTATTATTTAGCTTCTTTTGTTGTTCGGACTGTGGTGCTGCTTTAAAAAAGTGCCACTCGGCAAGATGGATGAACTCGTTACTGAACAAAAGAGTTATTGCCTGGGTTTATCAGCGAGCGCACAATTTTCGTTGCTTTCCAGGCTAAAGCCGACGCGTTTGCATATTCAACTGTTTCCCATAATGCATCGCTTTCGCCACTTGGCGGTGGCAATTCGTTCGGAACTTCAGAAAAAATAATATAAGTGGATGTCAACGGGTTAATGCTGGTCTCTGAATTGGGGAAATGTTATACACCTGAAAAGTTTTCACAACATAAAATTGGAGCAATATATTTAATTATGTTATATTAAATTATTATGGCTGCCCGCCTTGAGAGAGAGAGAGAGAGAGAGAGAGAGAGAGAGAATTTTATTTATCATTATCACCAGTTATCATGTTTGTAATCATGACGAGTGGTAAAAAAAAAAAAGTCTTATTTTTTGGCTATACACGATAAACTTTAAAGTCTTTAGTTTTTAAAATTGTATTAAATTTTATATAAACATTTGTGAATACACCACAGAACAAAAAAAAAAAAAAATATGAATCTCTACCTATTCTGAGAACTGTAGCTGATATTTTAAGGAAAAATGTAAAATATGCCAGGAGAACTCCAACGAACGTCAGGGAATAGGAAAATCTGAATATTACCATTGAATTGAAAATAAAAATTTATTTACGTTGGTCTATGCATATTAAAAAGTAATAAATACATCTGAATTATATACATATTTTGCAGCCCGGGCTGACGCGATAAGACTTATAGGTCATACATATCATAGCTCCGTAATGTGTAAACGAATACCAAACTTAGTATAGGTAGTACAGGAGGTCTGGAAATTACTTAGCACACTTTGGTCATGGATATACGAACACACCAGTCTTACTCCTTACGTATGTCTTAAAAGATGGAAATGAGAGCGAAATGAGTGAACACAAAAATAATTACAAATGTAGTCGTTTGTAGAACATTTCAAAAAAAGGAGAATTTACTTGAAGAAATGCTCCATGGAATTTTTATGGAGTTCTTTAGCTTTAACTGTACTTGAAATTGGGATAAAGAGATAATCCAACAAAAGAACTACGCTGTCAAATTCTATATTGACCACTGGGCGTTACCTGTCTACTTTTCTCCCGGTTCCATTTCCCTTCCTAAAATCTTCATGTGACCAGACAATAAATCTTACACCGCTTTTTGACAGAAGTAACAATGATCCAGTACGGAACAGAACATGGACTCTCCACAGCAATGTATAACCTCGCAACCTTTTTGCTTCTACAGCCCATTTCTGTGCCATTAATAATATTTCCATTATTGTAAGCCTTGTTTTGTTTTGGAAAAAAAAAAAATAAATAAAAATAAAAAACTCTTCCCGAGGTGGAAGACAAGTATATTTGATATTACTGTCTTAGCTGAAGAAGCATCTTTTCTTTCTTCCAATACACAATTCATTGGAATTATCACCCTTCACCAAAAGCCAAAGCAAAGTCCTTCAAAAGAAGGCAACCGTGTTACCCCTTACGAATGGGAAAAAAGCACGCTAATAGATGATCTCAAAGTGCTTATTTGTTATTTCATAAATTTAGTAAAGAACATTCTCCATATTTATAGTTTAAATTCTTCCCTTCTGCACTATGGGATTCATTTGTCCTTACACGGAAAAATAAACCCCATTTCTCAGAAGGTTCAAAAGCCTTTCATCTAGCTGTCACTCACGCTTATGTTCTACACATGATCCATGGTAAAGGCAGCTCCTATCTATTTCTTCGCAAGTATTTTGTCAGCCACTGCTTATAGGTCGTGATTATTTTGTAATCTTTAAAAGAGGATTTAATCGCTCCATTGGAATTATTCTCAAAAAAAGGGATTAAACCCGAATCTTTCCTCAGGCCTAAAATTTTCGGGAGCATTTCTATTCTGAGTACTTTTAATACCTGGTGAAACGGTTCTCATTAAATACAGCTACTTCTCTCTAGTCCCTGGTTCTTTTATCCCAGTTCCATTTCAAAAGAATTTGTAAAGAATTCTCGCCAACGCGATTGTAATATGAGCTGTTTCCACAAGCCACAAAAGGGCTCCCTCTTTCTGTCTTTGGGAGTGTATGTATATAATGAAGAAATGTCGACGGCTTTGTGGCTTTTGCAAACAGAATTGGTACAAACCAAGGACCTGATGAACAATGGGTAGGCCACACTAACGAGAGAGAGAGAGAGAGAGAGAGAGAGAGAGAGAGAGAGAGAGAGAGAGAGAGGTTCAATACCAACAAGACAAAAGAAAAAAGATAAAAAAAAACCACGAATCCTCATATTAGGGAACAATTAACTAAAACGAACTAGAACTATGACTTGAAAATAAAAGCATGAAAAATTCCACAAAACTTGTTCTTGTAAAAGACGCACCCATCAGGCATCATAAACACAAAGAACAACACAGACTCACCACTGTCATTACCGAGGAGAATACCTTTCTAGGTAGAGGGAGGGGTATGAATGGAGGAGGAGAAGGATAAGGAGGAGTACCAACACTTTTCGTCATAATTCATCTCATCAAATGCCCTCTGTTGCTTGGCCTCTCTCTCTCTCTCTCTCTCTCTCTCTCTCTCTCTCTCTCTCTCTCTTTGAGATGGTTGTGGCCCTTATTAAAGAAATTGGATCCCGAGAGAATAAATCTTACACGGTTTTTTGTCAGAGGTAACAATGATACAGTAGGAACAGAACATGGACTCCTCACAGCAATATATATCCTCGTGACCTTTTTGCTTCTTCCTCTTCTTATCTGAATTAACTGTTGCATCTTTAATTTGACATATATATTTAGTTATTCATCTATGTGTTAACGATTCAATTAATAGATTAATACCTTATGGCTTTGGCCGGGTTTACAAAAAATCTCTCTACAACTGGTGGAAAAAAAAAAAAATAGTCCCCTGAATCGGTTTCCAAAACCGACCGCATTTCGACATAGATATTGTAGGAATATCATTTAACTTTATTCATTCTGCTAGTATAAAAAATGTCAATTTATTAACAGTGGCATCTCAATTTTCCAATGACCCACTGATCATTTTCCTTAGTGTCATTTAACATGAATGAACATTATTTTTTTTTTTTCTGTTAGCGCTCACGAAAGGTATATCGTAGTTATGGACCTCTACAAAAACAGCAGTGCACTATAATTTATATATTACTAAAAATAATAACAGTAATAGTACCCACATGCTGACATCATCTGTGTTATGGAGGTTAATGCAAACTGAATTTCATCCAATTAAAGCTCTTCTGATTATCGTCCTATTTGAAGTAATCCTCGCCTCTACATTTCGTCCAACCATACACATTGTTACACAACTTTAGTGTTAATTTAACTGAGCAATACGTACTTTTATTCTTGATTTGATTAGATTAATTGCTGATTCTTTTCTCAATACCCATTACTGAATTCTTGGTTAAATAGTACATAATTTATTCTTTTTTAGACATCCCTCTCTTCATCTCAACCTTACTCAGACTACAATACATGTTTGCTCTCTGCCTATTCAGGTTAGAGAGAAGGTATACCATGCTTGCTTGGAAACCAAACTTTACTCTACTATACTCTTGCTTTGCTTCAAAGCCGCATTGGATCAGTGCAAAAAAGGGAATTTTTTTCTCTCGATTCTCTTCTATCTTCCAACCTAACAGTATTATACCTATTATTCGTGTTGAATAAACCGTTCTCTCGTTTCCTTGATTTCCTCTGACATATCCATAAGGGACTGCAGCAAACTAAAGTGGACCCATTGCTCAGCTTCTCCACCCTTTTTCATTACCTAGTAATTTCATTAAATAAATCTCTAACTCAAAAGTCCTATGGAACTAATTACATTCCATCTGGGTTTCTAATTGGATCGTCGACCAGCTTATTTTGCCCTATATCACCCATTACCCGAAACAGTGGCATTTATCCTCCACCGTAGTCACGAGGAAAACTGGTAGAATCCATTCATCTATTGTTCTTCTGCCTTTATCGCTTGTTCATTGTCTCTAGTGCTTTTCAGAAACTTATTATCATACAAGTTTTTTCTTTTACTTTTTTTTTTACTTTTGTGATTACTTTTGTAATTGATGGTGCTATAGCTACCCTCTTTCTTACCTAAAGTGACGCCCTTATGCGAGCTTCCATTCATTTTTCATTCATATTAATGATTTCATCTCACCTTGTCATAACAATTACAGTATATAAGGATGATTTTCTCTTCACAATTCATTGTTTCTCAAGAAACCCATTTTGCTTAATCTTGATGTATATGAAACTCCATAGTTTCAGTTTCCAGGTCTGATTCTCCACTTTTTCTCGAATTTCACAGTCCTTCCATGTTATGAACAAATTTTGAGACTAGAAAAGAAACGTCCTTAGGATCTATCAGCTTTTCAGGCTTGGGAAATAACTAGCATTTTGTCTTGAGCGGTTCATTTACAGTACAGTTGCTCGATTTGGACGCAGCATACCTCTTTTTTTCTTTTTTAGATTTACCCCAATTTTCTTCTTGGACTGACTCCTTCATATTTATCATTCATCTATCCGTCCTTTGATAAGGAGTTGCTCTTATGTTTGTAAGCATTTTCCATTCACCATTGTTTTAGATCAAGTAGAATTAAAAGGCTTCTCCCTGGAGAAAAACATCCATATCTGAATTCAAACTTCAATTCACTTTGTTGTAAAGTAGCTTATTTTAAAACTTTACTTGAGATTTAGATTTTCTCTTGACTGTGAGCAGCATTTACTCTCTCGATCTCGTTGTATTTTCCATACTTACAAAAATAATTTGTGGAAGTCAGAATCTCATTCACTTTATTTCTATGCATCCCATAATACTTTTCAAGTAGTTTAACCTACTCTTTTTAATAGACATACAGATCAACAGTTACTTAAGAATTAAACAGGGTATATGAAGTCTGCATATGGCTACGCGAGTTGAAAATAAAATTAAATCATTTCTCATGGAACCTTTTTAGGAACGATCGTAAGGACACAAAATATTCGACATATTTGTGAGCCCCGAAGATGAAAACTACATAAATTACTAAGTGGATACTATTCCGAGAAATGTTGCAATGATTCACACTGGTAAGGCAGCCCTATAAAAGATCTCATGCCTGCGCATTAGAATTTTTATACCACTAAATGCATCTAAGGGCAACAACAACAAAAATCTATGGTAACAGTATTTAGCCCATGACCGGCCGGACTGAAAATTTTCACATATCTTCGTCCACACATCTCAGATAAAATCCTGACTCAAACTCGAACGTTATGATAATCTGATGCATTAGTCCTTGGATATTTCTTGAGTAAAATTACCATGCCGTGCCTGAGCCAGTGTTGGATGATGGTCAAAATTACCAAATTCTTAAAGAGAGACCACACGCACACCAAACCTTCCAAGCACATTCACGAAACCCGTTAAAAGTATGCATATAGAAAACAAGTCTAGAATTTTCATAAGATATAATTGTTTTGGCCAAAATCCCACAAAAGAGTATGCGGGGAAAAATTCCATGAAAATCAGTCAACAAATCTCATCTTAATGATAGCTTGAAACATTTAAAATGCACACAAGTACAAAGATGAACCTTAGGTTACACATTTACGATATAACATGATTACGCCACACAATACACATTTAAAGAATAAAAATACACATGTATACATAATCATTATTATTAATTGCTAAGCTACACCCCTAGTTGGAAAAGCAGAATGCTATAAGCCCAGAGGCTCTAACAGGGAAAATAGCCCAGTGAGGAAAGGAAACATGGAAAAATAAAATACTTTAAGAACAGTAATAAAAAAAATAAATCTCCTATATAAACTATGAAAACTTTAACAAGAGGAAGAGAAATAGGATAGAATAGTGTGCCCGATTGTACCCTCAAGCAAGAGAACACTAACTCAAGACAGTGGAAGACCATGATACAGAGGCTATGGCACTACCCAAAACTAGAGAACAATGGTTTGATTTTGGAGTGTCCTTCTCCCAGGAGAGCCGCTTATCATAGCTAAAGAGTCTCTTCTGCCCTCACCAAGAGGAAAGTGGCCACTGAACAATTACAGTGCAATAAACCTCTAGGTGAAGGAGAATTGTTCGGCAAACTCAGTGTTGTCAGGTGTGTGACGACAGAGGATAATATGTAAGGATATGCCAGACTATTCGGTGTGCGTGTAGGCAAAGGGAAAAATTAACTGTAACCAGAGAGAAGGATCCAATGTAGCACTGTCTGGCCAGTTAAAGGACCCCATAACACTCTCGCGGGTGGTTGGTGCCCTGGCCAACCTACTACCTCAAAAACACGAATTATTACACACATTTAAAAGATTTACAAATTGAAAAATGTACTTCACGTCCTACATTCAAATATACACTACCACAGATAACCACTAACACACGACAATGGGCTGTATGTCCTACTTTTGAACGCTAGACAAACACCAAAATGAGACCTCACTTTCTAATTTGAGATATACAAACAGACAACTATGAATTTTCCCGTCATCCTGTTAATACTTACTTGCATACATAAACATGTACGTTTGATTCATTAGGTTAATTGGATACGTAATAGAAATTTTAGAAAAATTTTATTATCAAAATAAAGACACTGAAATCTCAAAAGAAAGTACCAACCAGAGCGGAACATGGTTCCTTTTTAGAGTCTTATGTGTTATGTTTGCATTCACTCCCTAGGTGTACCTCTTGACCTGCAAAGCTCGCCTATCTACACTTGTCCCAAATTTCTTAGTTCTTCTATACTATTTCCTGTTACTTTTCATCTTTCTATTTGTTTTTAACCACTATATAATACTCTCTCTCTCTCTCTCTCTCTCTCTCTCTCTCTCTCTCTCTCTCTCTCTCTCCCCACTTTTTTTTGAGTTTCGTATGATTTAACGTCGTTTTTTTTTTACTTTCTTTTTTTTTCTAATAAGAAATTCTTTCAGACCTTTAAGACAAACGACTCTTGGAAACGGAAGGCTATTATTTTTAGAACATAATTTTAGACTTTTTATTATTATTTTTTTCTTTTGTAAGCAGAGACACGAGGGCTTTTTCCAGGCAATCCTTTACTTGAAAATTTTCTGGAAGACAAAATCATGATAACATCCGGGGTTCAATATTGATGTTCCTTTGGTTATGGGATATGTTGCCACGCGCCATCAGGCTGTGCGGTTAGCGCGATGATTCTGCAACAAGTCCAATGAATAATGTTGCTTGTCAGCATCCTGTAAACAAGTCAGGGCCAAACCCGCATAGAGAGAATTTGGAAAATAAACGTATCAAATTTTTTTTATGTTTAATACTTGGTAAGTATATAATCAACCATTATCCTCTTCATAATCTAAGGATCTCTGATTTTTGAAAATTTTCACCTTTTCATTTTTAATTTTTAGAATTTTTAATTTCCTTAGAATATAATCTCAACCTCAATAATCTTAATATTTGTAGAAGCTGATGTATAAAGGGAATTGATAAAGACAAAGTTTTGTCGAAAGAGTGCTGTAGTGAATAAAGTGTGAAGAAAATAAATAATCATCGTTCATTAAACCAAAGGCTTACGCCTGAAAACTTAGAGAAGCTGAAGAAATATGAAGATTCTGGCAGGAAACACATTAACGCCACTAGGATATCGCCTTCATTGAAAATTGCATAATAGAGAAGCTGTGTTTCAAAAGCGCGCGTGGACACACACACACACACACACATATATATATATATATATATATATAATCATAAGAAAAATCATAAGAAAGGTTTAGAATAAGTTAGATCATTAAATCGTTTCATTCTTAACGAGAAACGAAGACCGTTCTTTTTCGCCATAACTCTAAATAAATCTTGTCTGGCGTTATATTACTCGGGGTATTTTGCCCTCCTGTAAATCTAAATCTTACACCCTTTTTCAATTAATTATTCCTTTCCTGTTCGTAATTAGAGTTTAGAAATGTATTATTCACTTTTTAGTGCAATCTTAAATCAAAACCTTACTGCCTATAAACATACACAACTTGTCTATGCTCTACTAACCTTCAATATAATACCTTTTCTCAAATCTTTGGTTTCCCTTTAATTTTTTTTTTGATTTTATCCTCTTTTTTTCTTTTACCATTTAATGGTTACCTTACACTTGGACAGGTTCTAATCCTTTGTGTTTTACTCTTTAAAGGTTTAAAGGCCGTTCATGGACGGAAGTCGTGGTGACAATGCCCTAGACTCTAAAGACTAACCATATTATTATTATTATTATTATTATTACTTGCTAAGATACAACCCTAGTTTGAAAAGCAGGATGATATAAGGCCTAGGGGTCCAATAAGGAAAATAGCCCAGTGAGCAAAGAAAATAAGGAAATTAGGTAATGTACGAGAGGTTTAAGAACAATAACAACAAAACAATTCTCACATATATAAACTATAAAAATTCAAAATAACAAGAAGGGAAATAAGATAGAATAGTGTGCCTGAGTGTAGCCTAAAGCAAGAAAACTCAAACCCAAGATTGGAAGACCATGGTACATAGGCTATAACACTACCCTAGACTAGAAAACAAAGGTTTTATTTGAAGTGTCCTTCTCCTGGAAGAGCTGCTTACCATAGCTAAAGTCTCTTCTGCCCTTACCAATATGAAAATAGCCACTGAACAATTAGTGCAGTTAACCTTTTGAGTGAAGAAGAATTGTTTGGTAAGCTCAGTGCTGGCAGGTGTATGAGGAAATAGGAGAATGTGTAAAGAATTGGCCAAACTATTCTGTGTATATGTAGGCAAGGTAGAAATGAGCAGTAACCAGAGAGAGGGATCCAATGTAGTACTGTCTGGCCAGTCAAAGAACCCAATAACTCTCTAGCGGTAGTATCTCAGCCGGTGGCTGGTACCTTGGCCAATCTACTACCTACAAAACATATGATCAGCGCCCAAGGCCCCTCTCCACCAAACTAAGCCAAGGTAAGACCAGGCAATGACTGGTGATGACTTAGCAGGTAGACCTATAGGCTCCCCACCGACCCCAGCCCAAATCTCGCCTACATGGATGGTGAAATTGCAGACACTACAAGAAACTAAAGAACTTCTGCTAGTGTTGAATCCCAGTCCAGCAAATCGCTAGGCATGGGCGTTTCCGATAGGCTACCACTACCCTTTATGCATTATTTCTTCTTAGTATGTTACGTAAAATATCAAGGAGACATGCAACTTTCAACTTAATCATTTGTTAATTTTTTATACGTTACTCATTTTCTTTCAAACTAATGTTACACCAGGGTGTAGTCTGGGTAGTCAGTGATAGATAGGGTCAATAAATTATTACATTTGCATTTCATCTTTTTTCATCAGGCTGACCTTGATTGAACTCAGGGTACGCCTCCCTTTGCCTGCTGTCAAGAGTACCGAAGGCTGGTTATACAACCGATCATGCAATAATGCAATCTGTAAATTTATTTCGATCTTGCAGTTGCCGAATTTATGGATAGGGATTTGGAATATGAGAGAGAGAGAGAGAGAGAGAGAGAGAGGAGAGAGAGAGAGAGAGACCCACGGATTGAGAAACCAAAACTAAGTGAGGTTGTCTAAATAAGTGCAAGTAAAAGTAGATTCTGGATTACAAAAAAGATATCTTTTGTATATGAAATATGTGAATTTTTTTACAAATTATTGAATATATAAAATTTTCTCATCATTTGGTAATGATTCGATAATCAGAGAACTTATCCGTACATCTTTCTTACACATATTAGGCAACTATTACAGCTATTTTATATATTGAATAATAATAATAATAACAATAATAATAATAATAATAATAATAATAATAATAATAATGGTAAAACATGCATGGTAGCTCAGAAGGATAAACGTAAATCTAGAAATCTCCCGTTTCAGCTAGGAAAATTGGTAAAACTACCGATTGTGTTTCAAGTAAGTATTTTCTCTTACAAAACTTCATGGCCACCACAATCACCAGGAGGTAAAAAAAAAAAATTATATTTCATTAGTTTTTCGGAAACAGGCAAAGTATTTCACGCCAAGTATAAAATGAGATGAACCAAAAATAAAATTTTGGAAAACACATTTCTTCTTTTTTTTCTTCAAGCAGCATCTTACTATATGCCTCGCCTGGAAGCGTTATGTCCTACCTGACCACCTGACTTACAGGTACATAACTATCATGAAACATTTTATTGTAAGAAAATTGGAAACGCTGTGGAATCATGAACCAGAAGATGATAATAAATAAATAAAAAAAAATATAGTTTCTCCTTGGGAATCATCATGCCAGATGGATAGGAGGACGGAGTTCATTTTAGCAAGATTGCGAATTGGTCAAACAACATTGACCCATGGCTTTTTAATGTGTACACTTCACGAAACTGTTCCCAATTGCAGTGAGTATTTCAACCATCCAACATACGCATTATGAACGTAACGTTTTTAAAACACATAGAGATTTACGTTTTGGTCAGAAAACTTTATCTGAGATAGCATCTGATTCTGAATACTTTCTATTTTTTAAGATTCTAATATTTTTAAGAAGCATGGGTTTAATAGATAAAATCTAAATATCTATTTATCTATAGGCGGCATTGCCTACTTTTTCTACGGATTGATTAAGAAATAAAGGTTCACGAAACGTTGATAAAGAAGTTTACTGACACATTTCATCATATGCAAATTACCAACAGACACCGACCCAGAAAAATCTTTTTGACTCGCAGCAAAAAAGTTAAGAAGAAAAGAAGTAATTTACGTGTCCCTGAGGGTGTGCAGAGTACGTCTTGGACACAATAATAAATGGCTGACAGAGATAAATCAACAAAGGAACAGTAATTTCACATTTCAATTGAAAATTCGAAGCTAAAATAATGAAGTATTTGCATGTGTAACATGACACAATAACTGGGCACATATATGATGAGCAAATTTCAATATCTTATAAATGAGTTGGATTGTAACCTTCTTTGATTGGCCATTGTCTTTTGAATAAATAAGTCCCCGCCCTACCCACATCTCTCTCTCTCTCTCTCTCTCTCTCTCTCTCCTCTCTCTCTTAGATAGAAAGGTCCAGCATGACTTTCTTTTATCCTTTGGATAAATCTTTGTACTAAAATTACGAAAACGATCAAAATTTTCTTAATAATATGGATTATGGAATATATAATTCTGTCAACGTTTAACACTTATAAAATATTTCCCAACCATGTCTCCCTCTTTCTCCGTCACAAAAGCGATGAGCGTAAAACAGGCCATGCACATTAAATCACACACTATCGGGATGAATACAAAAGAGGCATAAATTGAAGGCGAGGTGAACAATATCTCCGGGTAGTTAAAGGCGTCCCAAGAAGGTGCGCTTGACTCTGGGCGACGATGCATCATGGCGCCGATGACAATTACCTTGTCAGACGACGTCGTCCAAACAACGACCACAAAAGCAAGCAACAATGCACTATACGACTCTTTCTCCTTCTCCTCCTTCTCCACCTATCATCCTCTCCTCACCATTTTTGTCTTCCTTTTCTTTGACACTTTTTTTTATTCTATAATAAAAACGATTACTGTTAGTTTCTGTTTCTTTTTCAGAAAATCTCTCTCTCTCTTTCTCTCTCTCTCTCTCTCTCTCCTCTCTCTCTCTCTCTCTCTCTCACATCGAATGAAAATCCTTCCTTATTCCTAAAACTGGCCCCTTTCTCATTCCAGCAATATCCTCTATTTATACGTAATTTACAACTTTAATTTACAACTTTTGTACCACCTTGCAAGTCACCCGATTAAGCCTACAGGTATCGTCAGTCTTTTATTCTTTGTTTTACGTCTATTTTTTACGAATGTTACGGGAAAATAAGAGTACATAATAATAAATCTCCCCAACGAGAATTCAATCCTATTATTAAATACATTTAGATAAATCTGGATGAAAGATATGTCAGATGGATCATTGATATTTTAGTTACAAGAATGAAAGTTGGATGGAAAGAAATATTTATGCAGAATCAGTCATAATCATTACCATTACACACACATTACACATTACACATTACACACACAAATGCACAATCATTGCGCTCAAATCTTAATCTATACGTTATTAATTCGCAATCAATCAAAGAGCAACTTATTTTCTATTTCTTTATATAAAATTTCACTACTCTCTCTCTCTCTCTCTCTCTCTCTCTCTCTCTCTGTTACTAATTGTTAACGAATCATAGAGTGACATCTTTTCTATTTTTATATATAGAATTTTAGTACTCTCTCTCTCTCTCTCTCTCTCTCTCTCTCTCTCTCTCTCTCCCCGTTACTAATTGTTAACGAATCATAGTGACATCTTTTCTATTTTTATATATAGAATGTTAGTACTCTCTCTCTCTCTCTCTCTCTCTCTCTCTCTCTCTCTCTCTCAATCACATCGACACCACCGTAAAAGTAAAGATGATCTTCTTGAATATTTTATGGGTTACAGTTCCCAAAACATGTTTTCATTCTCACAAAAGCCAGTTACGCTCGTACCATAACAGGTTTGAAGTCAATACTGACCACATATTAAAAAAAAATCGCCTTACGTTCCATTGGAATGAACAATCATCATCATCATTGCCATAAAATATTAACAGTAATAATCATTAATTCTTCGCATGTTACTATATCACTGGAAATTAAATTTCCTCCTGGAATTCCACGTGAAAAAGCAAATTTGTTCATGATATATAAAACCAAGAGTATGGTGGGAAACAGTATGCATAAGGAATCAATCTTGAAACGCCTAAAACACTGTATTTTTCAACATACACCTTAAACTTGTTCCATGAATTTCAGCGACAATCGTTAGTCTTTTAATAATAATAGCATTTCGTTAAATGGAAGAAAGGTAGTAAACAAATTTTTCTAAGTAATCGCCATATCTTGTGATTTTCTGCAAGAAGATAAATCACTTCAACAAATGCCTACACTACGAAAATAGAAATAAAAAAAAAATCTACGCTTTCGTGATATCATTAATGATTAATAACAAACAAGTAAGCTTAAATCATAAATACAGTTTATCTTATTTTTGTATTACTGCAGCATATTGCAGCACCTCAAATAAATGTTGATGGTGATGGTGATACTGCAATTAGCAAAATCCTTCAGCAATGGACAGACGGATCAATTTGTTTTAATGGATGCCCTCGAGAATATGTTCCTTTTAAAGACCTGACGTCTGCTGACCAGAGTATCAACCCACACTCCAGCTATAAAACACTATCTTCCTTTAAAACTGCCCACATCCATCTCTCTAGCGACTTCCATAATTATTCTACTCTGAAAGAGGAAAAATACAGTTTTTTTTTTTTCTTTTATTGTCCACGAAGAAAGGAATCCTAACAATTAAGGATGGGAGAATGAGAGAATCATGGATTGAGGTATGTACTCTACGGCGTTTTATCGACATTTTACACACGCAGTCCTGTACTGTATCCTACCCATTCCGTTCTCTTCAATGCACGTTTGATTTCCACACGGGTATCAGAACGACTAAAATTAATAATAATAATAATAATAATAATAATAATAATAATAATAATAATAATAATAAGGAGGATGATGATCATGTCATTTTCCTACAGGTATTAGATTTCACAACGCTCCCAAACTTCCCCTTATGTATTTTTCCATAAATAAAGATGGATATCCTATGAAAATTCGAAAAGGAAATGGTCGAAATGAATATGCATTTCATGAGCTTAAAAAACCCTAAGTAATTGGACAGGGAGGTGGTGGTTTATATAGATTTATATGTTACCAAAAAATGAGATATCCTAACATCCTAGACAGTCTTCAATATCCTTTTCAAACACTGCTGTGGGGATTCATGTGGTTACATATCATTCATTTTCACTGGATTCTAACTTTTTCTTTTAGCTAGCAGTGTGAATAATTCCGCCAGCTAATTACACTAGTATACTTCATTAATCTCTCCTATATAATAAAGAGCAGGTGTCTGGCTAAATCTAAATATATATATATATATATATATACTGTATACATATATATATATATATGTATACATATACATACATATATACATATATATATATATATATATGTATACATATACATATATATATATATATATACATATATATATATATATAT
>NC_090731.1:132889077-132896577 GCF_036898095.1 Palaemon carinicauda
AAAACAAATAAATAAAACTGACATGAATCAGTAATATATCATAAAGTATGTACTGTATCTTTAGTGAAAGTGGCCAGAGATTGGGGATCAAGACTGATTTATTGATTTCGAAAATGATATTACCCCACAACAACAAAAATAAAAATGTTAATGAACAATGGATCTCTAAAGATCAATAACACGTGATATTTCATATTTTTTCGTGAAATCCTAAAACCATTATATTTTCTCTCCTTTTTTTTTTTTTTTGCAAAAACTCTTTTTACTTGTTTTGACCAAGATTATCTTGCCTTTGAATCTCTTTGAATCCCTGTAAAAGTGTAGTCTCTATTTCTAATGCAAGATGCACTGGATGCTATGGCGAGAGAGAGAGAGAGAGAAGAGAGAGAGAGAAGAGAGAGAGAGAGAGAGAGAGAGAGAGAGAGAGAGAGAGAGAGAGAGATATTGTCTGAAATCAGATAAGGACTAGTCCCCTGAGGTTCTATGAAATGGCTAGCTCGGCAACAAAATTGTCTAAGGCACATAGTGAATATTCCAATACATTTTATCATTCATTTTCACTCTGGGAAGAACAAAGACTTAGGTAGAGTCCTAACCATCAGTGCGATGTGCGTAGGCACTTACAAAATTCTTAAAATTCTAATGAACCTTTATATCCGAAGGAAGTCCGCTGGAATCCAGCCAGTCATTCTCAACCTTTTGTCCCTTGTAAGTGTAACAAATAAACATACCTTGCATACTAAAAGTGCACTCCCTATAAACAAGAAAGCTTTACAAATTCACAGCGACTCTAAATTCATTTTAAGATGTTATCATGTCTTGATTTTTTAGGAAAGTATTTATAATCGCAGGACATGAAGATAAAGTAAAAGAATTAATTGTTAATTTATTCAGGTAATGTAGCTAAACTGCATTTTAGCTCGAGAACAAACATGAATACAAATTAATAGGAATGATCTACGACGATTTTAGTCTTACATCATTTGACAGAAAAAAACAAACGCCACTTTGTCAAAAATGACTTGGTTTGATAAATAATTTTCTCTAATTTTTCATCTTATCCCCACCGTCTGGTTTTATAGAATGGACAAGATGTTCCTCCTATTAAATATACAATATTTAACGTTGATAAACTTCATGGCGATTCAGCATTATTGAAAGAAATTTATGAAAAATTAAATTCACAGTTTTTAATGTTGGAGACCGTGAAGACTCGATAAACCATTCCACAAGTCAGTGTAGCAGTAACCCATTCCCCAAAATTAACCATCCTATTTACGAGACGGATATGCTAAACTTCTATAGAATTCCTTACATAAAAGATTGTTTCTATCAACCCGTGAATGCAAGTTAATTTAGTGTTCAGGTATAACAAGTTCCTTCTTAACGTAACGTCATTGGGGTACGTCCGAAAATAGCAGAGCAAGCTTGAATTATTTATACATGGTATAAACATTTTCAGAGACTTTATGGTAACTTCGCCATGTGTCAATATAAATCCCCACGTAAATTCCATTCTATATAGCATATGTGAGGTTTTCTAAGGATGGAAATAACAATTATTAACATATATAACCATTTATTATATTCTCTGATGACTTCCATCTTTAATATTGAATGGATTCATCAAAAGCTCTCCGGAACAAAATAAGTACGAGTTTTGCATATTTAAAGTTAGCAGTATTAACTCCTTAGATTTATTTAAACTTTACACTACTGCAGGAATGAAAGCTGGTGAAGAATAAATTAATAACTAATTTTAAGGAAACCATTTATTATGAAAAGGTAGTTAGAATCAGAAAAAAAAAACTGTGCTTCCAGCAAAAATCGACTTCATGAAAGCCGAATGAAGAGAACTAGGAGATCTTAACATGTCTCTGGAAAAAAAAAAAACACAAAAATTAACAAAACATTCGGGGTACGCGACCCGAGATTGTCCCCGTAACTCACCTGATAGAGACCCAACTGTGGCTTGTAATGGTCGTAAGTTTTGCCGACGTTAATGACCAGTTCGCTGCCGCCGTTAGTCTCATGGACGGTGAATGGCGGTAGAGGCTGCTGCTGCTGGTCCTGGGAGGGTGTCGTGCGAGGGTCCAGCAGGAAATGATGGTTGTACTGCCACGAAATCTTATCGGCTGTCACGTTCGTGGCACAGGACAGGCGGACCTGAGATCCTGGGACGGCGATGACCTCGCTTTGTGGCCAACTCTCAAAACCGATGCCGAAGTCTGTGGTGGAAGAAAGAGGCGGTCAATAGTGAGTGGATAGTTCTCGTCTGTCCTGTAATAAACGATTGAGGAGAGGAAACAGATTTTTTTTTATTATACATTCAAACCCCAAATTCTCTCTCTCTCTCTCTCTCTCTCTCTCTCTCTCTCTCTCTCTCTCTCTCTCTCTCTCTCATAAACAAACACACAAAACAACCTTCACAGAGATGTACAAGGACTCACTCATTAAACATAACTCAGGCGCAATCATTACCAAAAGCCTAGAATATCAATATTAATATAATTAATTCTGTTGATATGATCAAGCTTTGTAATAAGAATAATCGATAATTTTCAATCACCGAATATATAGCAAAACCGGGAGAATTCCGATGGAGCTAAGCACAGTCCTTATATATCTAACCAATATCTAAATTTCTATTAATTAAAATTAAAAATAATTAACCAATAGAATGGGAGATTAAGATGGTCTCCCGTTCATATATAGTGAGGATAATCTCTCCTTTTTATATATCTTACTGTCCTTAATCTTCTAATACTAATAAGAACCGTTATAACGGTATTAATACGTTCCAAGATAAAATTTATGATAAAATATGAGATTTCAGCTCTGAGGTACCTGTATATGATTCGTTTCCATATAATATTACGACGTACGGGGTAAATATTTCGTAATTTTACTGATTTAGTAATGTTTGTATGTAAGCAGAATTTAAATATAACTATCAATAGCTGGTTAATAAACCGATCCATAATATCTCCTCTTCTGGATATCAAATACAATTTTTTTCATAAAATTAATAGCATAAAAGTTATATCAATCAGTTAATTTGATGTTAATCAAGATTCCAGATTTCTTCTACATTTTAACCAATACTCACAAGCAAAAATATTAGATTGTAAATAACTAATTTATTTTTACCTTGAGATACTTCAGTATTTCATAAGAAAGATCTATGATCGAATTATGATGAATATTTTTCTATTTCACAATAAAATACTATGTATCTTATATTAGCAGAAGATCCCCTTTGAGCTTTTTTTTTTCATTATGAAATGTACATTTACAATCTTATAATTTATAACATACATCATAGTATATTTAAATAAATATTTTTTTCATTTTACATATAGCGTATATACAATTGAAATTTTTACTATTTACCTAAATATGTTCATAAACCAAAAATACATATAGCCGTGAATATTTTTTCAATAGAAGTTTTCAATCCTATTTTATCCACATTAAACGTATTTATCCTTCTGCTTTTAATATATCTAAGTAATTGCGGGTGAGTACTTGAAAATCCTAAGTATCTTCCCATCCATATCCTGCAATCCTAGTTTGCCTCTTTCCATGCTCTTTGATGCTTTCTTTGCTTTTCCTACTGTTTATTTTGGTACCAGCTCTGATGTGTGTAACCTTTTATCTATATCGCATCCATTACTGTAGCCGCTTTTACTTGTTCCTTTCACTCAATTTCACTACTTAATTTTGTAGAGGTTCACAATTTTGCTTTTATTTTATGGGACGGCGAGTCAGAGTTTAATGGCAAATGTACTTTCTGCTTGTAGCATCATTAGGGGTTAGTTATTCCTAAATTAACGTGAATTTGATTAATGTAAATTGGTTATTTTTGGCTTAATTAAACTAATGAAATGGGAAAAATTAGCCAAATGAAATACAAACACACGCAATACAAATATATACTGTATATATATATATATATATATATATATATATATATATATATATATATATATATATATATATATATATATATATATATATATATATCCCATGGCAAAGATAACTAAAAATCTGAGACAAAATTATATATAAATAGTGTAAACCTAAAAAAAGAGGAACTCAAAACAGAATCTGAAGTTTTGAAAGTATAATTCGGACTGAATAAATCTAAGAATCATCAAACTCCACATCATCCTCATCTCCTCCCACGCCTTTTGACTCAAGAGGCCTTGGTTAGATTTCGCCAGTCGTCTCTATCTTGAGCTTTAAATCAATACTTCTCCATTCATCATCTCCTGCAATTGCGGCGAAATAAAATGCTGCAATAACAAATTTAACCGCAGAAACTATTTCTGTCCTCCCTTTTCTGTGGGGATGATGGGGAAGGGGGGACAAGCGAGGGCAGGGTTAGGGCCAGGAGAGAAAACTAATAATCCGAACGAGTATCGGTTGCAATCGTCAGTTGGTGGTGGCGTTTGGACCAAACTTTAAAACCCATCTGTCAAAACACACACGGCGTCGGGCTGGTGTAGACAAGTCCTCGCGTCTCAATCGCTTTTCCAATCAATCACTTATCAGTTCGGGGAGAGGGTACGTGCCCTCTGCAGTGGATCCTGGGTACGGGAGTGGGGGGCATCGCAGATTGAAGGACGTATATCAACCTTAACTCAATCACCAGCTGTGCTAGAAGCGAATCACCAATCGGCGAAAGACACAGAGAACTAATAATTGAATTAAAACGGAGCGAGGAAAATAACTTGCAAAGAAGAGGACTTGGAAAAATAGAAACTATAGAAAATAAGAAAGCGGTTGAGCAACCAATGACATAATAACAAAATTAGCCATATGCACAAGAGACAAATGACTTGCAAATGATGTGCAGTATGTCTTTCATAAGATTTTCACAAAACGTTATGAAAAGAAAAACATTCACACTTGAAAAAAAAAAGTATGAAAATTTGCATGCACGTCCATATTTCATTTCAATCTTTAGCTATAATGAAAATAGAAGAATAAGATTATTTTATGCATTTTTAGAACATTTTCTTTCTTAATAATAAATAATAAAAATTTTATTCTAAGCAATGTTGTACATCTATCCCGATTCGTACCAAATTTTCAAGTCTTATTATGAACATAGTGTTTTGAATAATATATACATATATATATATATATATATATATATATATATATATATATATATATATATATATATATATATATATATATATATATATATGTATATATATATATATAGATATATATATATATATATATATATATATATATATATACATATATATGTATATATATATATATATATATATATATACTGTATATATATATATATATATATATATATATATATATATATATATATATATATGTGTGTGTGTGTGTGTGTGTGTGTGTGTGTGTGACTTTAGTGACCAAGCCCACAGATGGATGGACGAAAGCTCTAAAAGTTCTTTGTATAATCTACAAAAAATACAACTAATATTTTTCATACACATCTTACATCATTGTGGAACCATTTTAGCATAATAAGGAAGTACGGCATTGTATTTATTTGCACCATTTATATATATATATATATAAATATATATATATATATATATATATATATATATATATATATATATATAAAGATACATACATATATACACACACACACACACACACACACATATATATATATATATATATATATATATATATATATATATATATATATATATATATATATATATATATATATATATATATATATATATATATATAATCATTACTAGCTAAGCTCCAACCCTAGTTGGAAAAGCAGGATGTTACAAGCTCTAGGGCTCCAATAAAGAAAATAGCCAAGTGAGGAAAGGAAATAGGAAAATAAATAAATTATATATGAAAAGTAATAAAAAAATATAAAATATTTAAGATCAGTTACATCGTTGAAATAATGTGTCATGTATAAACTATGAAGCGAGACTTATTTACTGCAATGTTGAACTCTAGAAGTTCCACCGATTCAACTACGAGATTAGTGCTGCCTTTGACCGTGTTAATCATGAGGCCCTTGTTTTCAAACTCAAACCGTTAGGAGTACAGTAGGTAGGTCTTTTCCTTGCGTCATTATTGAATTTTTAAGTAACAGACTGTAAAAAATTGGGCAAATATGCCCCATAGTGTTCTAGGCTAGTTACTTTTCATACTATATACACATGATATGCGTTTTGCCCTAAGAACTCTCTCGTTGCATATGCAGATGATGCTACTCTCTTTGCTTCAATTTAGACTTGAGGTTGCTGAATCCTGTAACAAGGTTCCAGCTAAAATTAGTACATTTGCAAATAATCAGTTATGAAGTTGATCCCTAACAAAACTCAAGGTATGATTGTAAGTAGGTCGAGAAAAGTAGCTCATCAACATCCAGAGTTCTGCATTGATAATGTTTCTTTAACTATATACGACGCCTTTAAAATTTTAGGTGTGATTTGCTTTTGAAAAACACATTCTGTTTGTTTCTATGCACACAAAAGCTGGCTAATTGAGATGATTCTAAGTTAACCTTTTCGACTTGATTTTTAGCAGAAAAATGTTAATAGAAAATCTCTTGTTAATGTGGCATTGCAGGACGGTAAAAGAGAGAGTAAGATCACCTGAACGCCCTTCCAATCTAAGCACTCTTCTGTTCGCTGGATTGATCAGTGGGTGAGCCCAATAACTTTCACTTGAGTATTGGAACCGTATGCAGGTCAACAGATGCTTATGGACCCCAGTATCAACTAATCCAGTACCAACATAGTATCATTCAGTACTCATCCCTGGTAGCCCTTACCCAAAATGGTTGCCGACAATAGGAAACTGAGGCTATACAGTGGGACTAATAATGTCGAAAGAAGATTGTATGTGTATATGTATGTATGTATATATATATATATATATATATATATATATATATATATATATATATATATATATATATATATATATATATATACATAAACACATGTGTGTGTGTGTGTAAAATTTCATCAACCTGTGCACAGTAGTAAGTGAAAAACAAAAGTTTGTTTGACTACAGGAAAGCAGAAAAGGAAATGAGTCCTCTTTAAAATGAACGCAAGTAAAAGGAGTACTTACTCATTCTCAGGAAGATTAAGATCACTTGAAGTCAAGCGAACATGACTTCAGATAATCACAAAAACAAATGGAAGTCTCCATAAAGTACATAGAGGATATAAAAAAAAAATAAAATTCACGTTGCCTCATAAATGTTCCAACAACATTATTAGATAACAAAATAACATTTCTATTTTGTGACCTGGACTGCGAGCATTCTCTTCTTAAAAGCATTAAAGAACGACTAATGGCCTTGGAAAAATTAAACCAAAGAAAAAATATTAGATGTATATAAGAGAAATTAAATAAATAATGCAACACAATGAGATGCGACTCTCCGATACCTATTGAGCAAAACAAACAATGTTTATCTCTTTCTCCTTTGTATGCATTGCATTGCATATA
>NC_090731.1:132899077-132904077 GCF_036898095.1 Palaemon carinicauda
ATATATATATATATATATATATATATATATATATATATATATATATATATATATATATATATATATCTTTACGGTAACGCCACCGACACTCCAAAACTTAAAACTACACGGTCTCTCCCCGTCCTCGGGTATGGGAGTGAGGGAGTAGTCATACCCATGAGAGAGGGGGTACCCGAAGAGGTACACTTGGAAAACACAATCTTCCACAAATCTGTGTGCGTGCGCGTGTAAATCTATCTAAATATTTAGCCATCATTTTTGACGGGTCGCTACACTAGTCCAAGTATAAAGGGCTAGAGACGTGAAGAAATTCCAGCAACTTAATGCAAATGGCTCGCAGCTAAATGCATACGCAGCACAAAGCGTCTCTGTCAGCCTCCCTCCAAGATATCTGATTAACATCGCAGCTCCTCCTTCGAGCATAACCTCTTACAAACAGTATACTGTACACCTGTACAATTCGAGGCTCCTTCCCATAAAGTCTTATGGTATCAGATGAAAAGAAGTTACCGTTTCCCTTGGAGTTTTGATCTTGTTACAATGTAGCAACAGGAGAATATTTTCTTTAGAATAATGTGACACTCGGTCTCTTATTTGTTCTTTAAGAGCCCCGAACGAGGTGGTAGAGGGTCATTTGATACCGGATACGAATTATGTAATTGTAGATCTATCCAACTATATGATTACCTTTAAGTAAGAGTTAGTTTGTAACTATATACAAACAGGTACATACCCATCTGGCAATGGCTACATTTTCACGCCCGTAAAGCTTCATAAATATGAAATATAGCCGAGCCAATAAGCTCATTAAAACAAATCTAAATATAAGGGTCAAGCACACTCATCGACATTTATTTTCTCTTGTTAAGCAAACTTATCTCCACTTAATTTCTCCTATGTAAAAATGAAACACGAGTTATCTTACCCATGAGATTATGAGATTATTTTATCCAATTACAAACAAAATTCTGCTTTTTGGTTTACGGTCCCTTTTGTTTACACGTGAGAACCAATTAAGGCGTAATCCAGGGATCGCTCATATTTTTTTAATACAATGACACGAACGTCGTTAAAATAATGCATTCCTTGCAGGAAAATAAATTTGTGTACGTAGCAGACTTATTTTCTTATAGAGGTCGACAAATAGATTACAGACTTATTTCATGAGACCTTACACAAAAAAATATTCTCTCTCTTCTTCCTCCATCTAAAAATAGGCATTAAGACAGGAAAAAATTTCCTCTCCATCTTCTTCTCTCACCCACTCAACATCACATTAACAATACGCTGTCCACAAAAAGTAATACAAAGGAGAGACATTTACATCCGTGTTCTTTAAAAATATCCGAGTACCATCCACGGCTTTCCTATGATTTTGCACGCCCAACACTTCGTGTATCTACGTGCTTGGTTTGCTTCTTTCTTGGAGCCTTGTAAGTGACAGGGATACAGAATGGAACAAATGCATGCGCAATAATGCATAATGTATATATTTTCTTATGCATTCGCATCACTAGCTCTTAGGTCGAATATTTTTTTTTTTACTATACGCATATGAATACTTATACCTATGTGCACATTCATAAAGGGTGATATATACTGCATTGAATGCGATTATTCCTGTGGCTGGTAGTCAATATGAATGATAATGACTCTTTTAACTTATTATCGAGGCTAATGTTATACATTAAGAACACTAATGCCTTTTTGACTTGACAGACAATATACAGATGCAAAGTAGAAACAGATTGAAAAGCTGAAATTCAGTTCAAATGACCATATCGTCTATGATAATTTCAACTTCCAGTACCGAGTACTAACACGTAAATAAACACTATGTATATATTCAAAGGGATTTAAGGTACACGCGTCCATGCATGTGTGTGAAGATGCGCAAGCACGCGAGCGCCTCATCACTATTCGCCATGGGAGCTATGGTCGAAAAATTTGCAATTCAATAGCAAACACCGCTTTTCTCCCGGAACAAGACTTTGCTTAGACCACCTTCTAAAAAAGCATTTGTTTGAAATGATGTAAGCCGATTGCAAATATAGGATCCTCTAACATTTTTCACCGTTTAAGATTGTAGTTCCCTTAACTGTTTATTTTTGCAGGAAATAAAGATAATATTTTTGGGACATTTTATATATATATATATATATATATATATATATATATATATATATATATATATATATATATATATATATACTGTATATATATATAACCCTTCTCATTCCCGCCCACTTTCCTAAGTACAACCTGCTGGTCCGGCAATTTGTGCGAAATTATGATTTCTGAGTGTACCTCTTGGGGTAACCCCTATCACCAAGGTATGACTATTCCTTCTCCCTCTACCCGAGGGACGGGGAGAGACCAAGTAGTCATATTTCTGTCAATGCCGCTCAGAAAGAAATATATTTTTATATATAGCCATATACTTGCTGTCTATTATATAGGGGAAGATAAGTTTGTCGAACGAGCCAGGCATGTGTCTGCAAACGTCTGTTTGACAACACAAATATAACAGCATTTACATCACAATCTTCTTTTTCAAGTATAAGAATTTTACTTTCATAAAGATTGAACACAGAAGTGGTTCTTAATTGGCCTTTTGAAATATGATACTTAGCTCTTTGCATTTCTTTGCCCCAATTAAGACTTGCCAAAGTTGACTAACTACCGGGAAAATACTCGCCTCATAAGTTATCAGAGAAACAACGAGTTTTAAATGGACAGTGCCTAATTGGACTACCTTGGCCTGGAAGCGATCCCAGCTCCCTTCATTTGTAAAAGAAACAGGGGAAGGAAGAGAAGACGATGGATTGACGAACTATGAAATTTTGAGAGTGTGAACTGGCACAGAAAGACCATGAACAGACGCAAGTGGAAGAACAAGGTGAGTCCTTTGTTTTATAGTGGATTAGTAACAGCTGATGGGGATGATTATGATGAGGATGATGATGAGGATGAGGATATATATATATATATATATATATATATATATATATATATGTATGTATAAATATATATATATATAAATAAATATATATATATATATATATATATATATATATATAATATATGTATATATAAATATATATATATATATATATAAATATATATATATATATATATATATATATATATATTTATATACTTATATATACATATATTATATATATATATATATATATATATATATATATATATATATATATATATATATCATCTTCTTTTCACCGTTATCCTTACATGATGTGCTCGGTAGCATTTTTGTTTGCCAAGCGAGGGAACCCAGGGTCGACTTTATCGAAACAAAGCAGTAAATAAGATACCTGGAAATTTAATATGCATGATGGGTCCAACCAGAATTAAAAATGGAATGAAAGCAAAAACCCACCAACAAGGATATAAAACTAATATCCTCTAGTGCCACTCTCTCCAACTGGAAAATAAGTGTATAGTGAACATATATATATATATATATATATATATATATATATATATATATATATATATATATACAGTATATATATATATATATATATATATATATATATATATATTCACTATACACTTATTTTCCAGTTGGAAAGAGCATATGTATGAATGTATGTATGTATGTATATATATATATATATATATATATATATATATATATATATATATATATATATATATATATATATATATATATATTCGTAAAAAATACACAAAAAAAGACCTTAAAAAATCCCAAAATGGATGAAAATACTTTTCTTTTCACAAAGCACACCTAAAACCTGTAATTGAATGGAGAGATAAAATATCATCAAAATAATCTTTCCATAACAACTCACTCAATCATCCCTGTCTTTCTTGATTGAATTGGTCAATCTTTGATATAGATTAGTAATCCCAGTAATCCTTAGACAGATACCAATCACCGGAAAATAGCTAAGTCTTAAATACCTTGGTTAATCTTAAGTGACTTTCATTTTGAACGAGGCGAATTATCGTGATTATGTTAGAACATTGCTCTCGTCACCTACAACATATTTATCTTTCCAATCACATGTTTATTCATCTATTTATCTATTGCAGGTTTCGTACAAATCTTCATGTTGCCTTTTATATTCACAATATCTCACCAGATTCATCTAATTTGGTTATTAAATAAGATAACATATAATGCAGTTGAAGTAAAGTGAAATGATATAATCATCAAATAATAAAATAAACCAAGCAATGAATAGTACAACGTAATAAGACTATAAGCAAACTATCGGTAAAAATAACATAAACTTATAAATAAAAAAAAAACTATGAAATAAATATGTACTGTAGAAAAGAGTATCTAAGATACTAAATTTCTGTAACTTTTTTAATACACAATCGTCTGTTTTGAACTTAACAAGAGTTGATTGTACTAAACAGATGTACACCATATGCGGCAGGTGTTTGCATCCCCCCTGCACACCTGTGTGTTTTAACAATGGTCTGTTCCGTATATCGTAAATGCTTGTGATTTTTTTCCGTTTTTCTACCATGTGAATACTACTGCTTTTATCGAACAATGAATTATGTCCTTTAGCATTCTTCAATATTTTTTAAGGAAAATTGGAATTTCCACAATTCAGGACATTACTCCTCAATATAAATAAGCCTTAACACTTGTAACGAATTTATAAATCCAGAACCTGCAATATAAATGGATTCTATTGTAGTTTTATGCAGCTTGTATTTATTATCACAAAAGGCAATGTCAACGTGAACTGTTCGTAAGTTACTCCTAAAATCCTACACTCGAGATCTCGTATACAAATCAAAACTTACTTTTAGTTATTCAAGCATACTCCTTGTGAATTTTATTTTCTATATTTTTTTTTTCATTTGTTCTGTATGCTTCTGAAGACATGAATATAAAGACTTAAGGTCAAGACTTGAATAAGGTATGGTTTAACCCATATTTATATACTGAGCTGTTCAAGAATTGCTCCCATAAAGTATAGGGCATA
>NC_090731.1:132909077-132911577 GCF_036898095.1 Palaemon carinicauda
TATTAGTTGAAGGGCTCCAACCGGGATAGCAACCCAGAGTAGAAAGGAAATAGAGAATTAATTAATAAACTATAAATGGAAAAAATATATTAAGATTGGAAACAATGTTAAATAGATAAATTATACATAAAATTTGAAACGAGTCTTTGTCAATTTGTTCAACAGTAAAGTATTTGCAAGTTTCACAGATTTAACTACCTGATAAGGAAGATTGTTTCACAATCTAGTCACAGCTGGAATAAAGCGTCTAGAATACCGAGCGACATTGAGCCGTATGATGGACAAGGCAATACGGTTTGAATGAAGTGCATACCTGGTACTATGTGCTGGATAGTACAGGCTGGCATGATCTGAATGCAAATGATGGTCAGAGTTATAAAAAATCTTATGCAGCCTGCCCACAGACCTAACTGAGCAACGATGCCTGACATTAATATCCAGATCAGGAATAACAAATTTGATAAACTTCAAGTTCTTATCCATCATATTAAAATCAACAGCTGGAGACCAGATTTGAGAACAATATTCAAAACATGTTAGAATTAAAGTATTAAAACATTTCTTTAGGATACACTGATCACCAAAATCCCTGAAAGAAGAAACAGACCGGATGTGTCTCAAAAGTAAATTTGCAATCAACAATCACATCAAAAATTTCAAATGAGTTGCATACAGTTAACAAGACATCGTCAATGAAAATATCTGGATGTAAAGGAGCCCTTGACCTTGATTTACTTATGATTATACTTTGAGTTTTGTGAGGGTTCAATTTCATCCTCCTTGATTTGGACCATGCACCAATTCTATTTAGACCGTTATCAAGGGATTCAGTACCTACAGTTCTACATTCAGGTGATGGTATCGATGCAAAGAGAGTAGAATCATCTGCATAATTCTGTAACAGGCTTGTTTTCAAGGCCAAACCATATATCATGCGTATATAATATGAAAAGTAATGAGCCAGGAACACTACCATGGGGAACACCAGATATCACATTCCTATAGTCACCATGGTGCCCATCAACAAACTATTCTCTGCAATCCATTACAATACTTGAAAATTTAATAATGATGTTAAGAAAAGACCCAATTACTCCCATCAGTAAAAAAAAAAAAGAAAAAAAAATGAAAACAAGGTCCCCATGATTAACACATTCAAAAGGCAGCTCTAAAATTAAGCCCAATCCTTGAAACTTCCTGGCCGTAATCTAAGTATTTCTTTATAACATGGGAAATTGTAAGAAGGGTAACTCATGCTCCAAGGCCTTTGCGAAAGTCAAACTGCAAACTGTGGAACAGATGATTACCTTCACGATACCCATTTAGACGTTTGGCCAAAATATGTTCAAAAACTTTGGGTAATATGGGAGTTAGGGAAATTGGGCGGTAATCCGCTGCAGGGGTAGACCTACCACAATCACATTTACCTAATGGAGTAACATTACAGTAGTGAATCAGTGTAAGAGTACGTGAGAATGGGTCTTGGGCAAAGGTAGGTTATGACTTCATGTCAGTTCAACCTGTTTATAGATGGTGTATTTCGAGAGGTCAGAGAAAGGATGGTGTATGGTGACATAAACTTGAGGGATACAAAAATAAGCTATAGATCGGATGTGGTGTGGTTGATATTTGCAGATGATACTATGTTCTTTGGGGATAGCCAATAGAAACTTCGGGAGCTGGTGAAAGAATGTGAAAGTATCTGCAAAAAGAAAAAGGTAAGAATAGTTGTGAGTAAGACTAAGGTAATAAGATTAATGCAAAGAAGGGAGGTGAAGTCATCTATGTTAGTATGGGCCGTGAAAAAAAAAAAAAAAGAGAAGTTGTTGATTACTGTCTTTGAGTAAATATAATGGATGATGACAAGGAGAGATAAAATCCCGAAGTAAAAAGTATTGAAATTTCTTTGAACCAGTTTTCCTATATGAAAAAAAAATGTATATGTAATGAGAGTGAAACTGTTGAGGCTCTTGAGATAAGCTGTTTGCGAATTATAAGTTGTGTAAGAAAATGTGGAAATACCCAAACGAAGTAGAAAGGTTAGTCGAAGTAACGGAATGGGTTAAAGTATTTTGATGTATTTCGTTCTATGGAAAGAATGAACGACAATACATAAGTAAAGTGTTCAACTCAAAATTAGTGGCATGTAAGTGAAGAGGAAGATTTTAAAAGGATTGGATATATGGCGTAACAAGAGCCATGATTGCCAGCAAGCGCAACAGTGCATGCAAGATTATGGTGAAAGGGCCAATGTGCGTGGGGGGGGGGGGGGTAGGATTCAGTGAGCTGGTGAGGAGCCTTTTGTGTAACTGTATACATTTGCTAATGTTGAGGAATTTTTTCACTGTACAGGGAGTTAATCTCCGATTAATTAGCCAAAGAATGTACGTGGCAGCGACTGTGGTGGTGTCCTTTAGAGAAGCTCATTATATGGGGAAATAGTTTAACAAATGAATATATATATATATATATATATATATATATATATATATATATATAT
>NC_090731.1:132921577-132929077 GCF_036898095.1 Palaemon carinicauda
TAAAGTTCCAAAAACAATACATTTCCTATTACTTTGCATCCCAAGAAAAATATAATTATTATTACTTTACGTCTCAAGAAAAATACAATTCCTATTACTTTAAGTTCCAAGAACAATACAATTCCTAATACTTTGCGTCCCAAGGAAAATAAAATTCCTATCATTTCATGTCCCAAGAAAATGCAATTCCTATTACTTTAAGTCCCAAGAAAAATACAATTCCTATTACTCTAAGTCCCAATATAAAATACAATTCCTATTACTTTACGTCCCAAGAAATATACAATTTCTATTACTTTAAGTCCCAAGAATAATACAATTCCTATTACTTTACGTCCCAAAAAAATACAATTCCTATTATTTCACCTCCCAAGAAAAATACAATTCTTATTACTTTATGCTTCGAGAAAAATACAATTCCTATGACTTTATGTTCCAAGAAAAACATAATTCATATTACTTTGCATCCCAAGAAAAATAAAATTCCTATTATTTCACGTCCCAAGAAAAATGTAATTCCAATTACTTTAAGTTCCAAGAAAAATACAATTCCTATCACTTTACGTCCCAAGAAAAATACAATTCCTATTATTTTGCCTCCCAAGAAAAATACAATTCATATTACTTTACGTCCCAAGAAAAATACAATTCCTATTGTTTCACTTCCCAAGAAAAATACAATTCTTATTACTTAATTTTCCAAGAAAAATACAATTTCTATTACTTTATGTTCCAAGAAAAATACAATTACAATTACTTTGTGTCCCAAGAAAAATACAATTCCTATTACTTTAAGTCAAAAGAAAATACAATTCCTATTATTTCACCTCCCAAGAAAATACAATTTTTATTACTTTACGTTCCAATAAAAATACAATTCCTATTACTTTATGTTCCAAGGAAAATACAATTCCTATTACTTTGTGTCCCAAGAAAAATACGAATCCTATTACTTCACGTCCCAAGAAAAATACAATTCCTATTACTTTGCATCCCAAGAAAAATATAATTCCTATTACTTTACGTCCCAAGAAAAATACGATTCTTATTACATTACGATCCAAGAAAAATACAATTTCTATTACTTTACATTCCAAGAAAAATACAATTCCTATTACTTTATGTCCCAAGAAAAATACAATTCCTATTATTTCACCTCCCAAGAAAAATATGATTCTCATTACTTAATGTTCCAAGGAAAATACAATTCCTATTACTCTATGTTCCAAGAAAAATACAATTACTATTACTCTACGTTCCAAGAAAAATACAATTCCTATTACTTTATGTCCCAAGAAAACTACAATTCCTATTATTTCACGTCCCAAGAAAAATGCAATTTCTATTACTTCACATCCCAAGAAAAATACAATTCCTAATACTCTAAGTCCTAAGAAAAATACAATTCCTATTACTTTGTGTCCCAAGAAAATTACAATTCCTAATACTCAAGTCCCAAGAAAAATACAATTCCTATTACTCTAACTCCCATAAAAAATACAATTCATATTACTTAAAGTTCCAAAAAACAATACATTTCCTATTACTTTGCATCCCAAGAAAAATACAATTATTATTACTCTACGTCTCAAGAAAAATACAATTCCTATTACTTTGCGCCCCAAGGAAAATAAAATTCCTATCATTTCATGTCCCAAGAAAAATACAATTCCTATTATTTCACCTCCCAAGAAAAATACAATTCTTATTACTTTATGCTTCAAGAAAAATACAATTCCTATGACTTTATGTTCCAAGAAAAACACAATTCCTATTACTTTGCATCCCAAGAAAAATAAAATTCCTTTTATTTCACGTCCCAAGAAAAATGTAATTCCAATTACTTTAAGTTCCAAGAAAAATACAATTCCTATCACTTTACGTCCCAAGAAAAATACCATTCCTATTATTTTGCCTCCCAAGAAAAATACAATTCCTATTACTTTACGTCCCAAGAAAAATACAATTCCTATTATTTCACTTCCCAAGAAAAATACAATTCTTATTACTTAATTTTCCAAGAAAAATACAATTCCTATTACTCTATGTTCCAAGAAAAATACAATTACAATTACTTTGTGTCCCAAGAAAAATACAATTCCTATTACTTTAAGTCAAAAGAAAATAAAATTCCTATTATTTCACCTCCCAAGAAAATACAATTTTTATTACTTTGTTTCAATAAAAATACAATTCCTATTACTTTATGTTCCAAGGAAAATACAATTCCTATTACTTTGTGTCCCAAGAAAAATACAAATCCTAATATTTCACGTCCCAAGAAAAATACAATTCCTATTACTTTGCATCCCAAGAAAAATACAATTCCTATTACTTTACGTCCCAAGAAAAATACGATTCTTATTACTTTACGTTCCAAGAAAAATACAATTTCTATTACTTTATGTTCCAAGAAAAATACAATTCCTATTACTTTATGTCCCAAGAAAAATACAATTCCTATTATTTCACCTCCCAAGAAAAATATGATTCTCATTACTTAATGTTCCAAAGAAAATACAATTCCTATTACTCTATGTTCCAAGAAAAATACAATTCCTATTACTCTATGTTCCAAGAAAAATACAATTCCTATTACTTTATGTCCCAAGAAAACTACAATTCCTATTATTTCACATCCCAAGAAAAATGCAATTTCTATTACTTCAAGTCCCAAGAAAAATACAATTCCTATTACTTTACGTTCCATGAAAAATACAATTCCTATTACTCTAAGTCCCAAGAAAAATACAACTACTATTACTTTAAGTTCCAAACACAATACAATTCCTATTAGGCCTACTTTGCGTCCCAAGAAAAATACACTTATTATTGCTTTACATCCCGAGAAAAATACAAATATTACTTCAAGTTCCAAGAACAATAGAATTCCAATTACTTTACGTCCCAAGAAAAATACAATTTCTATTACTTTGCGACCCAATAAAAAATACAATTCCTATTACCCTACGTCCCAAGAAAAATACAATTCCTATTACTTTAAGTTCCAAGAAAAATACAATTCCTATTACTTTAAGTTCCGAGTAAAATACAATTCCTATTACTCTACGTCCCAAGAAAAATACAATTCCTATTGATTTAAGTTCCAAGTAAAATACAATTCTTATTACTTTACGTCCAAAGAAAAATACAATTCCTGTTACTTTAGGTTCCAAGTAAAATACAATTCCTATCACTTTATGTCCCAAGAAAAATACAATTCCTATTATTTTACATGCCAAGAAAAATACAATTCTTATTGCTTTAAGTTCCAAGTGAAATAAAATTACTCTTACTTTAAGTTCCAAGTAAAATACAATTCCTATTATTTTAGGTTCCAAGAAAAATACAATTCCTCTTACTTTTAGTTCCAAGTAAAATACAATTCCTATTACCTTTCGTTCAAGGAAAAATATAATTCCTATAACTTCACATCCCAAGAAAAATACAATTCCTATTACTTTAAGTTGCAAGTAAAATACAATTACTATTACTCTAAGTCCCAAAAGAAATACAATTCCTATGAATTTATGGCCCAAGAAAGATACAATTCCTATCAATTTGCATCCCAAGAAAAATACAATTCATATTACTTTACGTCCCAAGAAAAATACAATTCCCATTACTTTAAGTTCCAAAAAAATACAATTCCTATTACTTTAAGTTCCAAAAAAATACAATACCTATTACTTTACATCCCAAGAAAAATAAAATTCCTATCATTTCACGTCCCAAGAAAAATGCAATTCGCATTACTTTACGTCCCCAAAAATACAATTCCTATTACTTTACGTCCCAAGAAAAATACAATTCCTGCTACTTTAAGTCCCAAGAAAAATACAATTCCTGCTACTTCAAGTCCCAAGAAAAATACAATTCCCATTAATCTAAGTCCCAAGAAAAATATAATTCCTATTACTTTAAGTTCCAAAAAAATACAATACCTATTACTTTACATCCCAAGAAAAATAAAATTCCTATCATTTCACGTCCCAAGAAAAATGCAATTCCTATTACTTTACGTCCCCAAAAATACAATTCCTATTACTTTACGTCCCAAGAAAAATACAATTCCTGCTACTTTAAGTCCCAAGAAAAATACAATTCCCATTAATCTAAGTCCCAAGAAAAATACAATTCCTATTACTTTACGTACCAAGAAAAATACAATTCCTCTTACTCTAAGTCCCAAGAAAAATACAATTCCTAATACCTAACGCCCCAATAAAATGCAATTCCTATTACTCCAAGTCCCAAGACCAAAGGAAAATACAATTCTTATTACTTTATGTTCCAAGAAAAATATAATTCCTATTACTCTACTGTAAATCTCAAGAAAAATACAATTCCTATTACTTAACATCCCAAGAAAAATACAATTCTTATTACTTTGCGTCCCAAGAAAAATACAATTTCTATTACCTTACATCCCAAAAAACATACAATTCCTATTCCTTCAAATTTCAAGTAAAATACAATTACTATTACTATACATCCCAAGAAAAATACAATTGCTATTACTTTGCGTCCCAAGAAAAATACAATTCCTATTACTTTCAGTTCCAAGTTAAATACTATTCCTATTACTTTAAGTTCCAAGTAAAATACAATTCCTATAACTTCAAGTCTCAAGAAAAATGCAATTCCATTTACTTTACGTTCCAAGAAAAATACAATTCCTATTACTCCAAGTTCCAAGTAAAATACAATTCCTATTACTTCAAGTTCCATGTAAAATACAATTCCTATTACTTCAAGTTCCACGTAAAAGACAATTTCTAGGAAACCCTACAGTATATTGCTACTAGCTCGACACTATCCACATATTCTGCTGTGTCTCCCATTTTTTTTTTAATATGCGTTAGTACGAAGGTAACGCTATCAGTTATAGTAATCAGGAAAGTAAAGCCATTTCCGAGATATTTTTTTATACTTTCAAAGAATACTAAAAAACGAGCAAGATCACAAAGTCAGGATAATATCAATGTCTGAGCTTTCGAGGTATTCGTCATTGTGAAAATTACAAAATCGATCAGTTCTCCTTACAAATAATTGATGATTATCTATTAATTCATCAAACTTCACCATCACTGTTTCATATAAGGTAAACAGCAATCCCATACTTCTATAGGAGAGAGAGAGAGAGAGAGAGAGAGAGAGAGAGAGAGAGAGAGAGAGAGAGATTTTACTTCAAGGAATCATGTTAAATGCACCAGCTCATATCAACTATTTTATACAACGTTACAAAACCTAACTCATATACAAATCCATACGTATAATTAAACTATTTGCAATCTTAGAGTGATTCATTGATGTTTGAAATAGCTATTAGTTTATTTCTGGGAAAAAATCTAGAATTCCACATTTAGATTTTTCAATTGAACTTTTCCTGATGTTATAGAAACAATGATCCACGAATCTTTATGAAATGGTTGTAAAAAATTCTCTCTCTCTCTCTCTCTCTCTCTCTCTCTCTCTCTCTCTCTCTCTCTCATCCTTTCTATCAAAAGTGTTTCACTGATAAGTTTTTTTTATTTAGTTGTGAATTACATTTTTCTCTCGGCAAAAATTTGAAATGGCGAACTAACAATTATTTTCATTGCATTGAGTGGATTCCGGGAGTTGACGTTATTTAGTCATCCTGGCTTGCTGCCAATTCATCAGGGTTAATCTTTGCAGTTGTTATTTCTAGCTTCAGGAAAAGAGGAATTACTCCGTGAAAGTTTTAGGCGAGATGATTTCGTTGAAATAACTAGGCAAAGGCATGTTGAGAGAGAGAGAGAGAGAGAGAGAGAGAGAGAGAGAGAGAGACTATATATGGCATGAACTTCAAGCTGGTCCCACCTGGAGTGACCTAAACATTAGAAACCGTACATTATCTCGCCTTACACCAAAACTATTCCATCACCGTGTCGTTTTTACTGTATATCAGAATATGAAAGGATTCATTGGCATTGTTCCAAGATGCACGATAATAACCATCAAGAAGCTCTCCACATCACAATTAGAATTGAATGAATAAATGTATTTAAATATAATAGGCATTATTAGAGGACTCAAAAGATCTTTCAACACTGAAACCAGAAAACATTCAGTACGAGAACAATGATTTTTTAATGAATTATGAACGATAACTAAGACTTGCAAGGCCACCTTATGCGAACCAATCTTTTCTTGGCACCACTCCACCCGAAATTAGATGTCAGTCATTTGGTGATTATATTTTCGATTTTTCTTTGTTTCTTCGCCACTGAGAAAGATGTTGCGTGCAAATGTATTTATTCATTCAGATGAGTTGTTTCTAAATCTAAATAAGATAATACTGAAATGATTAGAATTGAAATAATTGCAAGGGATATCATAAACAGTACTTTACAAGCAGACTTTTATTAATCATATGCTTTCTTCTGGCAAGTGCTTTGTTGAATGATAAAGACTTGCAAAGCTTATTGGAACAAGAATATTTATTCTTTGTGTTTTAAGAACCTTGTTATGAATAAAACATTTTGAACGTATTAGCTGGCTCCCTTTCACCCAGTTCCTCTCATTAAAATAAGCGTAATTGCATACTTGCTGTCACTAAAAATTAGATAAAAGCAAAGATCTTTTAAGATATATAACCATAAATCAAATACTTTCATTATTTTACCTACTCACATCCATAGAAAATAAGAGATGGATCAACATTTAGTAATTTCTAACCAATCCTTATACAAACCAATATGTCTTTTTGTATGATGGCTAACCAATAATTCAAGAAAGACTTTACAAAACTTGGAGAATATTGAAGTGCTAAAGGTACAGTAAATAGGATTAAGTAGTAGAGTTTCATGGTTTTGTATTTGATAACAATAATGTCTAAAAATGAGAGGAGAATATAAAATGACGGCTCATATTAGAAATAAAGTTCCATGGATTAGAGTATGTATTGGGCACTCTCTAATGCCTTTATTTATCGGCGACTGAACAGTGAGTGCGCAGCACCCTCAGAATTTTAGCAATTAGATCCTGACGAGAACAAAGACAAGTGAAAAATAAATAATAATAACCTTGAATGAAACTGCTGATATCGAATTAACAAAATTTCATGGAATTAGCGTTGATTTCCATCCTATTCCGATTAGCTACAAATTCTGTTGTCATCATTCGTTCCAAAAAGTACCAGGACAAAGACAATCCAAAAATCAGCCTTGTCATTCCAGGCCATTATCTTCATCATCTCCAGAAGGGGAGGTTGTTCTCCCATTGCATCACTAACCAACCCCTCATTGGAGTACTGACATTAACCGAATTGTGGTATTCTATTACTGAAGTCCAAACCACTAAGTCATTGCCACGTTATTTCAATTGACATTTCTCTTAATCTTACTTAGATTATTACTTCTTCAACATACAATTACGGGCAGATGTTAATTCCAACTTCACCCGTTTGCAAGTATGGAAGTCGACCTGCTCAGCCTGTGTCTTGTTTAAATATATATATATATATATATATATATA
>NC_090731.1:132936577-132941577 GCF_036898095.1 Palaemon carinicauda
TCACTCTATATACCTTGGGCCTTACCTTCGACTAAATAGTCCAACCGCAAGGCGGCAGTTCCAAGTTATTGGTAGTGGGCCTAGCCTTTTGCTAAAAACAAAGACAAAAAGGCAGATAAGGATGCTATGGTAAAAGATGAAAGATAAATCTATAAAATCAAGTAAAAATATAAACCCTATAGAGTAAAGCATACCCGAGGAGGGGAAGAAGGTAAGAATGAAGAAGACAAACCACCAATTTCCTGTTATCTATAATATATAATACTATCATGACTCAGGCCAAGAAGCAAATCACCCACATAACCTGTAGATGTTCATCCTCGTAATTATTATCATTATCAAAAAGGGAAGTGATTAACCAGCCCACTAAGTCAAGTTTGATACTCAGAGCTAGCCCAAGTAATTCTGGAGGTAAAAATACTTATTCTAAAGCTAATACTAAAATATAAAACATATATATAGAAAATATAGGATAAAAATCAATATTTATATAAAAGTCTGTGGTAAATAGAAATTTAAATCTTGTTTTATAAAACTTACGTGTATTTGAAAAGTTAAAATCTTAAAAATAGAGAAATTCCTCGTTATTATGAGTAACATCACCTCAGGCTCCCCATCTCACCCGGTCCTTCCTTGTGATTAATCTATCTTAACCATTATATGGAATTCTATAAAATGATTTTATTCCTTCCTTTTCACAAATAATTACAATAAAAATAATACAATTGAAATCCTACTCATCTGATTATAAAATGCCAGCAGCAACCGTTTTACACAACAGGGCAGTTGTAAAAAAGAATTGCCATAGTCTACTTGGACTCTCTCTCTCTCTCTCTCTCTCTCTCTCTCTCTCTCTCTCTCTCTCTCTCTCTCTCTCTCTCTCTCTCAGGGATAAAGTCTTTTGTAGAGAGAGAGAGAGAGAGAGAGAGAGAGAGAGACGTACAAGCCTGCCCTGTAACTCTCGTTTTAAAATATAACCGATTACAAGGCTGCATCCCTAACTGCACAGTAAATCATGCTCTGCTATTCAATAATTTGATCAAATAGGACTTCCCCTCACCTGCGGTCATAATATAATCACCAGCAATTTGGTTTATAATGGTAGGTCACCGAGAAAGGCAAGTATCCTAAAATTATAAATTTTGAAGACGGCCGAGATCAACATTTCATAAAGGAATAGTAAGAGGGGATTATTAATCGAAAGACTAACGCAGTTTATAAAAGAACATGAGCCTCAGAAAACTCTTCAAACAATCCTCTATAAAAATAAAATCCCAGGCGCCTCTATTTCCAAAAAAGAAAAAAAAACTTCTAATAGACACAGTTCAACGGTTGAGCAGATCATCATCCTCTTCTCTCAAAGGGGAAGATTGTTAAGAGCACTTATATCATTGTCTGTGTAGACTGAATTATCGTAGGTTACACACTTAGCTGTCTTGTACGCTGGTAGATGATGGCCACAGAACAAAATAATCCTTTCATCCCTTGCACTCTACAACGTCTCTGCATTAAGGTCTTTCCCAGTTTTTGATTTAGTGTGACAATACGACAATACTTTTATAGGACAGTGTCTTATTTTCTGATCTTTTGCCTATAAAATTCAATTTTATTTGAAAAATTTCCATTCATTTATCAAATCAAATATCTTTTTCATCTTATCATTACTATTCTATTTTTTATATATTGTTGACTATTATTTCAATCTTTTAATGTATAGTGGAAGGATTTTAGTAAACTATACAATCTTACTCATTCCATAAGAATCTGAGAATGCGATGAATAATGATGATCCAAATAACATAAGCTTTATTCTAGACAGATTTTCGTTACAGCACTTCAGGACGCAACCTCTCCTCCAAATGGTCCTAGTTCGATCGATAATCGCTTTTCGTTACTGCAGAATTTGAAGTCTCCTTTCTTCCTTTAATCTCCAATCCAATACAGAAGACAAGACCCTAAGTGAGTACTTGGAAGCCCCTCTATTGAGACAATTAATGATGCCCATAAAGCGATAAAAGTAATCTACTCTAATTGGCCGTTAGGGAGATGAAGCACCCGATTATTAGCCAAAGCAAAATGCAGCACGACCTCTCTTGCAGATGCGTAAGTTAGCACACAACATATTCGGAGATGAGATGAGATTTATAATTCAACTTCGACATATTAATACAGGATGAGATTGGGCGCTATTTGAAAAAGAATAGTTCTTGGAATAGGGGACATTAATAATGTGGCTTATGGAGGGACCGGGGTGAATGTAAAAACGGGAAAAATAAATAGAACAAATAGCTAACATAATGACCAGTAATGAAGGGTTATTTTCCTTTAACGGCATAATCGTAGAGGGTTTAGGATTTTAGATAAGACTGAAGGGGAGAGAAATGAAAGAGAGATAACAAACGAGATACAGGAAGAATAACGATAGAAGAAGGAATCATGCATTTTGATACATATAAAATATATATTATTATTATTATTATTATTATTATTATTATTATTATTATTATTATTATTATTATTATTATTATTATTATTAGTTAGGCTACAACCCTAGTTGGGAAAACAAGATGCTATAAGCCCAGTGGCTCCAACAGGGAAAAATAGCCCAGTGAGGATAGGAAATACGGAAATAAATAAACCATATAAAAAGTAATGAACAATTAGAATAAAATATTTTAAAAACTTAGTAACATTAAAACAGACTTATGTCAGCCTGTTCATCATAAAATAGGGACCAATTGGCATTTTGTTGAAATACTAAAAAAAAAATAAGAGTGACTAAGCATAGATGATAAGGAGCTGGCAAATAAAAAAAAAATAACGGAATTACATCTTCAAATCCCAGAGAATTGAACTAGAAATGTGGACAAATATGATATGTATTAATATATAAAATAATCAGAATGAAAACTGGAAAATAAATCACGAATGATAAAACCGAATATTATGCAAAACAAATTATTTGTCAATTAATTAGGAGGAATGAAAATAGTATTGAATATAAATCCCCTTGATTAAACGTCCAAAAACAAGAAAAGATATTGAAAGACAACAAAAAGAGTGAGGGTGCATAAAGAAGTTAGGGAAGAATTTAACGTTAAGAATTTAAACATATCCTATGACCCTTTCAAATTTCCAAATTCGTCCTAAACATCTTCATTCTCTTCTTAATATTTTTTTTTTTTTTTTTTTTTTTTTTTTTTTTCCTTTTAATGAAAAAACAGCTTGTTAGTCTATATGCAGCATCCTAACGTGGATAGGTGTCGTGATATACTTAGTGATCTTACTTCGTCAATTTTTCGACACACACGCAAACATGTTTACATATATATATATATATATATATATATATATATATATATATATATATATATATATATATATATATATATATATATGCACAAACTCTCGTATAATTCAACTCCTACGGCCAAGGTAGTAAGGTGAATGACCCAAATATTGCTGACCTAAGAAGTGTCATTGGCATGGAATTCCCTAGTACGGAATTTTGAAACACCTTGGGAAAAGGAATGCCCTTTAAATGGTGGTTGAGCCTTACCCCCTTTGAAGCCAGGGAAATCTCATTCGTTATGTTCACCTATTTACTGACGATTTACTTACCCTGGACAATGAAGCATTTTTGGAAATGCAAATGGTTTGAGGTACATATACAGTATAATCATGGAGACCTTAAAGAACTCCATGGATATAATGTAATACTAGCCAGAAAAGTACCTAGTTAAGATTTTTGGACACCATGGTGTGTGGAAATGACCTTTAAACATAGAAGTACCATTGATTTGGGGTACAGATATATTGTAACAAAGAAAATACAAGTACATAGTTAAGGGTTTTGGATCCCATGGTGTGATGAAATGGCCAATAAACAGAAGATGAGCCTCCTCTCCTGAGACCAAAGCCAGTCACAATTGCACCCTTGCTGGAAGCCAGGGTATTAGAATAATAGTATTCACGCCGTTCTAAAATAGTGTGAAAGTCCCCAAATGGGTTTGAAAATGGGATTTGTATTCTTGTATTCTGTTTTAAGAGAGAAATGTGACAAGGCTTTTGACTTTTGAAAGAGGTGGATCTGTAAGTTGTTACATTTCTGATTTACAGCTGTAGCTCTGCAAACACATAGAGTAAGGGGGAAAGGTGTTTCTAAAGAGTAATCAAGCGTTTCTAGTTTTTTTAGCCTTAATATACAAATAGGGCAATTAATGCCCGATCTTAAGTTTATTTTTTCAACAACTATAATTAGGTTTAATAACATCAAGATAGCAGTAAGAAAATAAAAGATCAGAATTTTATAAGCACTTTAGGAAAAGTTGAACTAGGTTACATGTTCCGAAGATGGCAAGTGACGATGAAAACCAACAACCAACTATTGGCGAGTCCCACCACAAGCTTGGGGGTTTCGTCAGACTAAACTATTTTGGAATGAGGTTGATAGGCCCTTATAACAAGGATCCAACATATCAATTCTATCAGTTATTACCAAATATAACAGGTTACAGAAAAGGTATAGTAAGCGACACCGGAGAGACTAGGAGAGGGGGTTACTGGAGGGGTGGGCGGAGGGTCGAGACAGAGGGAGGAAAGGAGAGGGGAGGGACGGAGGAGTGTACGCATTCGAATTGCTTCACCTACTTACCCGATTCACGTGACTTGGGCTTTATTATGACAAGAGTAAATGCCCTAATTAACGAGATTTGCCGGTGCATTAAAGTATCAAAAATTAGGGGGAGGTCTATAGAGTGCTGTGTCAAAGTACCATTTTGATCAAGTAATTAGTATGAGAGATATTTACGAAAAACACACTATTTTTTGCCTGAAATGCATAGTAAATATTTGTAGCCTATTTATTGTTATTGAAAAATAAATTTTGGAAATCTAATAGGAACCATTTAATGCATCTTTGAAATTTGCTTCTTCAGTCAAGTTAAAATGCATCCGTGTTGTAATTTCGTATACTCCATCACTACATGAGAAGTAGCACC
>NC_090731.1:132946577-132971577 GCF_036898095.1 Palaemon carinicauda
ATATATATATATATATATATATATATACATATATATTCTTACGAAGCTAGTCTTGTGTAGAGTAAATATCGTAGTTTACTGATAATTCTATTTATATTTCATATATTGTTTTCATTTGTGCATTGAAGAGATGATACCCACCCCGTAAAATGAGCCCCCTCTCATGTAGATATAAGCATTTTATGTAAATTACGTAAGACTTTCGTCGTGAATTTCATTGCACGTTTTATTCGTCAACATACGTAATTTTACATATTTTCTTTAAGAATTAACTTTTTATTATACTATGTTTGCTATGAAGTCTTACATAGTCTATTTGAAAGTGTAAGATTCAAGCGAGATAGGAACAAAGGCTTAGGTAATGTTCTTTTATATTTTATGAAGTACTGCATTATGTTTGAGAGAGAGAATGTTCAGTGACACGTGTTTTGGAAGCTTCGAGAATGCCCGGTGAGAGCGTGGAGTATTACAGCCAACTCTTCTTGTTGGCACGGGCCTTTCCCTTGGTCGGCCCGTAGGAAGGTGAGAGGAGGTTATCTTTTTTTATTTCGGGGACAAGGGGTGGGCGGAGCTAGCTGGAAAGTCGTCTCGTGGGTGTGTTGATGTTTATCTGAGAGTTACCGGAAACCCACGGATTCCCCTCTTGGCATTTTTATCTAGTTGGAAAATTTGACGTTTGGGTGCTGCCCCCGCTACCAGACCTCGATCCTGGAAGATTCTGGAAGCATTTAGATTTGATATATAAGGTGACCCAAGGTTGAGTTAGAGTCAGACAGACAGACAAAGATCGAGTTAGAACTGCAGCCTGAGATAGCCTCCTTCCCCTCTCCCTTTCTCTCTCTCACGCTTGCAATTTAGTGTATTTTTGAAGTGTTCATTACGTTAGTGTGTCCCCTCCTAAGTGACTCTGTGCCCAAAAGCAAATCGTGTGTCATGCAAGACTAAAAGGTGATGTTTGAATTCATTGTACTAGAGTGAGCGTTGGCATTGTATAACGTTTTTTATAAACGGCCCTGTAGGAAGTATAGATTTTTGTAAAGTGATCTGGTTTTCTATTATTCATTAAGAGTCAAGCTTAAGCACTGTATTATTTCAGCATTATTTCAAGCATTTGCATTATTTTCATTGCATTATTTCTTTTCTTAGGCTAAGGCTTATACAGATATAATAGTTTAAGTCAAGTTCTTATACAAGTTCAGATCGTGACATTTTTATCTTATTCTAAGTTTCGTTCAGACTTAATATTTTACCAGTGACTTAATTTTGTTATGTAAATTCTTTTCAAAGTATTGCAATTTATATAGAATATATTTATTTTTGTAAAGAGTGCATTATTCCAATAATTATTAGTTAGAACTAGATTCCGCTCGATTCCTGTTAAGAACCACAGTGAAAGTTAAATAGGTGTTAATAATACTTAAAAGTAATTACCCAGTTTAGATTTGAGCATGCTTAAGAGACCTTTAGATATTCAGTGTTTTATATATTGCCGTCTGGGAGTTATTTAACGGACTCAGAATTCATGTATTAATGTTTTAAAGTGTAACAGTTTTAAGGTAAAAATAAAAAAAAGGGAGTTTTAAATTTGAGAGGTTGATTAACTTGCCAGTCGAAGTATATATATTATATATTTGGTTTCCAGTCACGAGCCATAGTATAGTATATTTATTAGTGCCCAAATCAGAGCCATATAGTATAATATATTTTGGGTGTTCAGACCTTATAATATATATATATATATATATATATATATATATATATATATATATATATATATATATATATATATATATAATTCAGTAATTTTCAAAGATGTTATGAGCAAAATCTATTAAAATCTAGACGTACAATATGTCACTCAAATAATAAATAGAGTTTTAATGATAATCTAGAATAGTAAGACAACATTTGGTTAAAATCATTATATTCTTGATTCCATGATATTTTCTTTACCATTCATCAGCCGCTATCAGAAATTTGGATAAAAAAAACTATTCAATTTATATCCTACCCTTATAAGACCACCACACAGGGAAACTGTCAACCCTCTCATAATAATAGAGAAATTCTATCATGGAAGCTAATTCTCAAGATCTTAAATCGCTAATTATAAACTTATCAACGAATACTTGATAATGCATGCTTACATAATTATTGCTGTATCACAACGGCAACAGGTAGTCCGTTTAACATAATAATGTAATATGAATCGTAACTTAGATACATGAAGTAGTCCAATTTTTTCTCATCGCTCTAGTAATTACCATTATTATAATACATGTTCATCTACGGCTGTCAATCAACCGAAATCAGAAAAAAAAATAATTAAAAAGTAATAAGAAATAAAAGGGTATCTTCACTTAATAAAATATTTTATAGAGAAGGTTCCCATAAACATGAAAATCTACTCGATGTACTTGGGTTGACCTCATAAATCAGCAGTAATATACAATTGATAATCCTAAAGTATTAATTGTTGCCTTAGCATGGAGTTCATGGCAAGGTAATTTTTCAGTTCCATCTAAATAGTACCATTATTAATAATAATTATCAAAATAAAATATAGTTTAATCTAATTCCTTTTAACTTTTACTACTAATACCTCTTCAAGTTGCATTAATAATATAATTTTCTCTATCATTCATCATCATTACTTCTTCTTCTTCTTCTACGCATCTTGCTTTGCTAGACCGATAATTGCACGAAGGCCTTGACAATCATGCAATCTTACCAGACTTCATCTGCAATTATGGAGGTAATTATCTCATTAAAACATCATAGGATCCAATTCACTATTTTCTGATTCTATGAACAGTAGACTTTCAGAATGGTCAAAATATTTGTACCTTTTAGATGAGTAAATATATAAGGAAATGTCTATTTATTGCTCAAAATTAAATGTATTACTCTCAAGGCTGTATGTGCATGTCACACATTTCTAACAAAACATTCGAAATCATTTGAAGCAATTAGATTTAAGGAATAGTCTTGAGATGATAGTTTATGTTACTATTTCTTTTTTATTTACACCGAATAACATATATTTTCATTCGTAATTATATGTTTTCTTTGGTAAAAGAATCCTTTCCACATAATTCTTTTTAAATCTACATGTCTCAAGCTAAGAACAAAAGGGGTGATAGAGATGACTGTGAGAGAGAGTGTAAACTTTTCTCTCTATAGCTATCTTCTGTTTAGCAAGAATTATTATTGTGAGCATATATATATATATATATATATATATATATATATATATATATATATATATATATATATATATATATATATATATATACATATACATGCACACACACAAACACACACACACACACACACACACACATATATATATATATATATATATATATATATATATATATATATATATATTTATATATATATACATATATATATATATATGTATATATTTACACATATATAAATATATATAAATATATATATATATATATATATATATATATATATAAATATATATATATATATATATATATATATATATATATTCTTACAAAAACATATTTATTTTATATCTATTTTAACTCTTACAGGCTATAGGAAAGACTTTAAATTTCCAGTTGGAAAAGGGCCAAGAAATTTAGAACAATACAATGTAGGCAGGGTGCTGCAAAACCTACATGGTTTTATTCGCAGAATAAAAAAAAAAAAAAAGTGGCATTTACACAGCCTGAACTTTGTATAAATGACCTTCCGTTTTGTTTTTTTGGTTTATTTTTGCGCCGAGAATGTAACTGCGTAGGTTTTGAAACATCTGACCTATAAAAGGTTTTGACATGAACGATATTATACTTCATAATTGGACCCTAACTTTCCCAACTGCATCTTGAAGAAAAAAAATCTTTTAGCTACTTCCCAGAAATAAGAAGAAAGTTATTAACTGCCAAGCTGCAATCAACTTCAACTTATATATGTACACATAAACACACACACACACACACACACACACATATATATATATATATATATATATATATATATATATATATATATATATATATATATATATGACTGCATGTTGATATAAAGCATAAATGACAAAGTTAAGGTTTTTAACGAGATTACATAGGTGAACATAACCTTAGGGACGTTATCATAGTAATGTATCCAAGGTTAAACATGTCAGATTTAAAGAAAACTATGTAAAAGGAATGAAAATGACAGGTTATGTGAGTTACGCAGAACAGAGCATTTCTTTAGCTATAGATAATTAAGAATAAATGAATGATTGATAATTATCTGGAATCAATTTCAATGGTCATTGACGTAGAGAATCAAGATTAGTACCACAGGAATAAGTAAATTGGAATTCCTAGCTAAAAAAGTTGGCCGATATATAAAGCAATCTTTGGAATTTACAAATGAATGTACGGGAGCTCAACCGTCTATAAAGGAAGAAACTAATGATGAACTTTCTGCAGTTTAAAGAGATTAGCACCAATACTTCTAGAAGTGTGTTCACAGTCAATTATTATTATTATTATTATTATTATTATTATTATTATTATTATTATTATTATTATTAATAATTGCTAAGCTACAACCCTAGTTGGAAAAGCAGGATGCTATAAGCCCAGGGCCCCCAACAGGGAAAATAGCCCAGTAAGGAAATGAAACAAGGGAAAATAAAATATTTCAAGAGCAGTAACAACATTAAAATAAATATTTCCTAAATAAACTATAAATTCTTTAACAAAAAGGAGGAAGAGAAATTACATAGAATGGTGTGCCGGAGTGTACCCTCAAGCAAGAGAACTCTAAACCCAAGACAGTGGAAGACCACGGTACAGAGGCTATGGCACTACCCAATCGTAGCATTCTGAGTCAGTGACGAGAAATTTCGAAACAGGGCATTAAGTGATAACGAAATTTTGAATGAAAGAGAAGACCTGACTATTTGTAGCATTGGCCGTTTCTTTCTCCTTTCATTCCCGGACTGTCCAGTATCTTCCTTAAACGGCAAATTAAGTAACAATGGCAGATAAATACTTTATTCCTTTCAAGAACTTTTTTTTTATTTAGGAGATTTGTCAAAGATCAATAACTTTAAATGAAGCAGTTTTTATTAGTCTCAAGGATGCCAACCCTAAAGACGACCTTTTCCTTTTCTTAGTCTTTGCAAGACATGTCAGTGATAGCTACACTCTTCAAAGTATTGTATAATATATTGACTCTCCTGTTTATACTTTACCACGTATGCCACATTATAAACATACATATACACACACACACATACATATATATATATATATATATATATATATATATATATATACATATATATATATATATATATATACATATATATACTATATATATACATATATATATATGTATATATATATATATATATATATATATATATATATATATATATATATATATATATATATATATATATATATATATATATATATATATATATATAAGTCAGACACTTGCTCTTTGTTTTATATGGGCGATTAACATGCTCAACATTTCATAAGTTCTATATGGGAGAGACAGCAGATTTCGAACAAGAAAAAGAGAAGAGATAAAATGCAGCTGTTTTTAAACATGTGACACAGATAAATCATTGGATAGATTTCTTAAATATTGACAAATTGCTAACGAATTCCAGATACCTATTGACGAAATTTAGCTGAAGCTGGTTTAATCAAATATCTCAAAATTCTAATATTTATCGGATTAATTTTAAATTGGATTTTTTATATATTATTATCAATAATATTCTAACAAGTGTAATAAGTTTGTAATAAGATATAAACAACTCGCCTTGAACGTTATTTTTGTTTTCGTGGAGACTGTGAAGGTTCTTCTATTGACACACAAAGATTTTTTGAAGCTCTAAAATTTATAACTACTTGTATTCTGAAGAGGAAGGGAGATGGATCGTTCGAAAGATGAAAATAAATTCAATTAATAGTGTATGTCTGATCGAAAAAAAAATGCATAAAGACTTCATGTACACAGAAATATATAAGGGCTAAGGGAAACATATAACATGGCATAGACATTAGTAGTAATAAAAACTACATCAAATTAAAGTAAATTAATTCTGAAATTATAGTTTAGTGCCTAACACATTTGTGGTAAACAATTGCTAGTAAGTTGAGAAATTCAAAACTATGTAGGACATTCTATAAAAAAATCCTAAATGCAAAAAATAAAAAACTCAAGAAAAAAGAACAAAGGAATCAAATTCATAAATAGGCAAATGGAAATAAAAGTTTGACTTTGGACAGTTATCGCTTCCAACTAATCTTCACAAGAGAAGGCATCTTATTCCTTCATAAACTGCATCTTCACATGTTGCCTTTGCACTGATTAATAAAGCAGTCAGAAAAGAATCGTAAGAAAATGGAATTTAATGTTTGGACAGAGAGAGAGAGAGAGAGAGAGAGAGAGAGAGAGAGAGAGAGAGAGAGAGAGAGAGAGAGAGAGATAATATTTGTATAGTTCGTTTTTAATTTTTCCCGACGTTTTCGCTAAGATATATTGAACGAAGGTACAGATGTAATTTGACTTATTTGCGATAAAATCGAAACATGCTTCTGGGTCAAGTGTACGAGCTTGATAATGCCATAGTTAACAGAAAAAGAAAACTTGATTGGAGAATCATCATCATCATCATTTCCCTCTACGCCTATTGACGCAAAGGGTCTCGGTTAGATTTCGCCAGTCGTCTCAATACCTTTCCATCCATCATCTACTTCACGCTTCATAGTTCTCAGCCATGTAAGCCTGGGTCTTACAACACTTCTAGTGCCTTGTGGAACCCAGTTAATCGTTTGGTGAACTAATCTCTCTTAAGAGTACGAAAACCATGCCCAAACCATCTCCATCTACCTCTCACTATGATTTCATCCGCATGTGGCACTCGAGTAATCTCTCTTATAGTTTCATTTCTAATCTTGTCCTGTCATTTAACTTCCAACATTCTTCTGAGGGCATTGTTCTACAAAATCTTTCGGATATCGTTTGATTGTTTTACCGATCTCTCTAAACTGATATATAGCCTTATTTATATATACAATTTCAGCTATTTGATTTCCAAATTTTACTTGACCTCGCACTTGTCTGATTTGCTTTTGGCAATCTTTCATTAAATTCCAATTCTAAGACCCTGTATTAGGAATCTTAGTTCCTAAATGTTTAAATAATTCCACCTCATTAATCCTTCTCCTAGTATTTCATCTTCCATTGTATATTCAGTTCTCATCATCTCTGTCTTTCTTCTATTTATCTTGAGCTCAAACTCATGTGATATTTCATACATCATGGTAAGCAAGTATTACAAATCCTGTGATGATCTGCTAATAAGGACAGCGTCATCAGCATACTCTGGGTCAGCTAATTTCCTATCACCAATCCAATCCAATCCTTCTCCAACATCCCCAACTGTTCTATGCATTACAAAATCCATGATGAGGATAAACAACATAGGTGACAACACATTCCCTTGAAGTCTCCACTGTTCAATGGAAATGATTTTGATAGGACTCCACTAACATTAACTTTGCATTTGCTACGCTCATGAGCAGACTTAATTAACTTTACAGATTTAAGAGGAACTCCATAATAACGCAGGATTCTCCGCAATATTGGCCGGATGCCCACTATCAAAGGCTTTTTCGTAGTCCACAAATACCATCAAAATTGAATTTCTATATTCTACACATTGCTGTACAACATGTCTTAAAATGAAAATCTGATCTTTGAAACTTCTACCTTTTTGAAATGCTGCTTGTTCGTCTCTCAGCTTTTCGTCAATCTTTTTCTCAAGTCTCTTCAGAATAACCATACTATATATATTCATGACAACTGATGTAAGTGTGATGCCTCTGTAATTATTGCAATCAGTCAGATCTCTATTTTGTCTATTTTGACCATCACTCCTAGCTCCCATTCATCAGGTTTTGCCTCTTCATGCCACATTCTAAAAAATAATCTTGTAAGTATTCTAGGGGTCACTTGATTTTCGGCCAGTATCATCTCACCAGTTATTTCATCGTATCCAGGGGATTTCCATCTCTTGAGTTTTTGAAGTGATAGCTTCGACTTTCAACACACTGTATTCATTCATGAGCATATCAAGGTCTTCCTCAGCTTCAATCATATGAATCAAATGATTGGAGATTAGGTCAATGAAATTCCATGCACATAGGGATAAACGAGAAACTGTTTGCCCATGAAAATATAAAGTTTCACTTAACACAAAATTGCTAACTGGAGAGGATGCTTCTCTAATCTCCCCTATGTAATATAGAGTAAGTGTCTAACTATATACAGTACATCATATATATATATATATATATATATATATATATATATATATATATATATATATATATACACACACACATATGTATATGTGTGTATATATATACATATATATGTACCTATGTTTATATAAATATATATATATATATATATATATATATATATATATATATATATATATACATATGTATGTGTGTGTATATATATAGATTTACATGTATATATATATATATGTATATATATATGTATATATATATATATATATATATATATATATATATTATATATATATATACATATATATATATATACCCTGACACGCTCAGGGGGAGATGGGGTAGACATGTCTTGGTGAGGGGGGTACCCAGAGAGGTGCACTCAGAAACCACAACCTCCCTCATACTGCCGAACTTAATGGTTGTAGTTAGGAAAGTGGGAGGGGGTGGGAAGGGTATGCGCGTGTGTGTGTGTGTATGTACATACCTATGTAAATATTTAGCCATCATTTTCAACGAGCCGATAACGATAGTATCATAATTATATAATAACCTTTCTTCTTTCTGCAGATCCACTTAATCATAGTCAAATAGAGAGAAAGAGGAGAGGGGTCATCTAAGACGATAACTTTCTCAGTCCTATGACAGGGAATTTATAACCTAGTCAGGTATAAAGACTCGACCTGGTTGTTAATCGAGGAATCAGCTGATCTGGGAGACACCACTGCATTTCCCCACGTAAAGCAATTAAGGTGTGACTCGAATTAACCCAGTAGGTTTGCCTTCATCAGATGTAATTATACGGCTATGCAGTTCTAAAATAACATAACCATACATTCCTTTAATTTGACTTACAGAAACACATACACGAGTATATATATATATATATATATATATATATATATATATATATATATATATATATATATATATATATATATACACATATATATATATATATATATATATATATATATATATATATATATATATGTATGTATATATATAATATATATATATATGTGTGTGTGTGTGTGTATGCGCATATGTATATATTTGTATTTATGTGCGCATTCTGTATATAAACATATTTGCGGGGCTGTTAAGGGTACTACTCCTCCTCAGAAAAAGCACAAATTTTGTGACTAAACAATTCAATGCGTTCGAAAAGAGATAAAGCGAGCTTCGGAGAGTTTCGTTTCCTACCTATACCGATTCGTCGTGAAATTTTACCCTAAGAACACTTGGTTTCAATAAAATATGTATATAAAGTTTCTTAGATATCTTGTGACTGTCCAAGCTCTATAGTATATTTGTGCTCAAATTCTAGCGTCCCTTGGATAGAAGGTACAGTGATATATACAGTAATGTAGATAGATGGACTCTTCAGTGGCAAATCGGTTAAGTATGTACCTCTGAAATTACTTGGAGATGGGGCTTGCCCTTGCACTAACTTCTAGATAAAAGTTAAATCTGTGGCTTGGAAGTAGTCAGAAGTCCAAACATTTCATGGTCACGTGACTATTACTCGACAAAGATCTTATCAAAAATAGCACGAAAATGGATATATCTCGAGAATCAATTGGCATAAAAAATTCATCGACCACTCAAATTGTTCAGTAGGAGAGCCAGAAAGGATTTTCGATATGATTTGGCACTGGAGTTGAATACATTATATTATTAAGGGCAATTAGTATAATTTTACGCACAATATGGTCATGAAAAGTATAAAATCGGTAATATGTGTATCTCCAAAAGTGTTTGGAGTTGGAATTAATCATTTGACAATTTTTTGGGAAAAAAAAAGATAAAATTCTGGCTTAGGACTGGTCAAAAGTCGAAACAACCACTGGATAGTGACTATTACCTCCGCAAAGTTATTTACGAAAAACTACGATATCTCGAGATATGTGTGGCCTAGAAATCTCATCAATCACTCACATTGCTCAGTAGGTAAATGTGGTAGAGTTAGAACGTGTTTCGAGGAATGGAGTTGACACCAATTAATTAATTGAGCCTAATTATAGACTAATTGGGGTACGAATGCGCTAATTTTCTCGAGTCAATCCGGTTTGATCGATCTCGATTGCGTTTTTCTCAGAAATTTAAATAGTAGATCAAGAATTAACATTAACAGCATCTTTTCAGCGTCCAACATGGCGGTTCCTTCTGTGACCTACTCGGAAAAGGATAGCCTAAATAACTTGCAGTTTTCTGTATGTATGTATTTATGTATGCAGATATGAAACGAAGTTCAGTAATACAGACAGCTTTCCAGCAAAGAGGAATCAGTAATACATACATACCTACACACACACACATATACATACATATATATATATATATATATATATATATATATATATATATATATAAATATATATATACATATAAATATATATATATATATATATATATATATATATATATATATATATATATATATATATATAATAGACATACATGTATGTATGTATGTAAGTATGTATGTATATATATATATATATATATATATATATATATATATATATATATATATATATATATATGCACATATATATGTGTAAGCATGTATGTATGTGTTTATTTATATATATACATATATATATACGTATATAGAAATAAATTTCTACCTCATACTTAGGATCGAACCCTAGCCCCTTCTAATGAAAGGTCAGGTCGCCTCCAACAATTTCACCTGAAGCCATAACAGAGGATTTCTATTTCTATTTGAGCATGATCTTGTGCTGATATTTATCCATATTAACTAATTAAGGGTAATTTGAATGAATTACTATCAATTGTGTCACCTGGTGGGCCGGGAAGTCGGGAAAAACTTGCTGGTAAGAGACTGATGTCTCGCCAGGTAAATCCTGAACTGCAGATTAGCAGTTAGATTCCGACTTTTTTAATGTCTTCTGGTGGCATGGTTGGAAGCGACCTGGCCTTTCATTAGAAGGGGCTAGGGTTCGATCACAAGCATGAGGTAGAAATTCATTTCTATTTGAGCACAATAGTGTGTTGATATTTATCCATATATATATATATATATATATATATATATATATATATATATATATATATATATATATATATATATATATATATATATATATATATATACATACATATATATATATATATATATATATATATATATATATATATATATATATATATATATATATATAAAACATCCACATGTCCCTTAAAACGTCCTTTTAACTAAATTGATCAACCAAAAAACATATTCGTTACCAAAAAATCGTACATGTTAGTACAAGACGTTGCCAAATTGCGGCTTGCCAGTAGGCCTACTCTACAAAGAATATGCAACGCACGATTCGCTTTCCGATTTCCTACCAAAAAAATTCTATATAAGCATAGCGGTATAAGTAATCCCAAGGAGTAAGTCCACAAATACTTCATAAATAACAAGACTCAGAAAAAGAGACCCTTAAATCCTTTAGTAAATATCCCAATGTAAATGATGAAAATGATCATGCAATCATTTGACACAATTCCAAGAAAATTAAATAATCTACATGAACCCAATGTCTCTCTCTCTCTCTCTCTCTCTCTCTCTCTCTCTCTCTCTCTCTCTCTCTCTCTCTCTCTCTCAACTATTAGCTACCGAATATTTGCTCCACGTGTTTCATGTTTACCGCCAGGACTCAGGAAGCGTCATTCAACTTATAAAAAACTTTCAAGTTTGAGTCACGAAATCTTTATTACGATTGCGTGATGGGAGAATGAAAGGGAAGAAGGAATGCAGGGGAGGGAGGGAGGGAGGAGAAGCTGACGATGTCTTCCTTAACCTTGGCATGACCAAGTGAGTGACGTCTTCATTTCAATATTTGTGTCTTTTTCTTCTGCTTCAACGTTGTTACTGATCTTGTGGAGTGTTCTATATTTTTTATTCATTTATTTATATATTTCCTTTCCTTACTGGGCACCTTTTTTATTTGAGTGACAGCAATAGTAACCTAAAACAAGAATAAATTGTGAGAATCGGAACTTTGCCCTAAAAAAAGAATATCTGCATTCAGACTTCATTTGAACAAAAACTAGAAGTCAAGGCCATGGTGGCGGCAAATAATAAAAGAATGATATAGTAAAGATTTCATTCAAATTTTAAAATAACTTTCGTTTTCCTTATACAAAACACAGATAGGATAGAAAGAAGAATGATGCAGTAAACCAGCATTATAAAGGAGAGAAGCTCTCTCGAATAAGGGGGATAGTATCTTGTTAATTTTTATCTTTAGATATCAGCAAAGGATATCATTAAAGTTGACTGTAATTTTGTTGGTAGTAGGTTGGCATGGGCACCAGCCACCCGTTGAGATACTACCGCTAGAGAGTTATGGGGTCCTTTGACTGGCCAGACAGTACTACATAGGACCCTTCTCTCTGGTTACGGTTCTTTCCCTTTGCCTACACAGACACAGAATAATCTGGCCTATCCCTTACAGATTCTCCTCTGTCCTCATACACCTGACAACACTGATTACTAGACAATTCTTCTTCACCCAAGGGGTTAACTACTGCACTGTAATTGTTCAGTGGCTACTTTCCTCTTGGTAAGGGTAGAAGAGACTCTTTAGCTATGGTAAGCAGCTCTTCTAGGAGAAGGACACTCCAAAATCAGACCATTGTTCTCTTCTTACAATCTCCAATGCAGTACAGAAATCCCTTGATTGTGGTCGGGAAGTTCGTATGATTGGCCTTGATTTTAGTGCTGCCTTTGACCGTGTTAATCATGAGGCCCTTGTTTTCAAACTGAAACAGTTGGGAGTGGGTGGGTCGTTTCTTAGCATTATTATTGATTTTTTAAGTAGTAGATCTCAAAGAGTTGTTGTTGATGGGCACCATAGTGATTATAGGAATGTGATATCCGGTGTTCCACAGGGTAGTGTTCTTGGCCCATTACTTTTCATACTATATACACATGACATGTGGTTTGGCCTAGAAAATAAGCTTGTTGCATATGCAGATGATGCTACTCTCTTTGCATCAATTCCATCCCCTGAATGTAGATCTGGGATTGGTGAATCCCTTAATAGAGATTTAGCTAAAATTAGTGCATGGTGCAAATTATGGGGTATGAAGTTGAATCCTAACAAAACTCAAAGTATGATTGTAAGTAGGTCAAGGACGGTGGCTCCTCAACATCCGGATCTCAGTATTGATAATGTTTCTTTAAATTTGTATGACTCTTTCAAAATTTTAGGCGTGATTCTTGACAGCAAATTTACTTTTGAGAAACATATAAGGTCTGTGTCTTCTTCAATTGCACAAAAAATTGGCTTATTGAGAAAGTCTTTTAAGATATTCGGTGATCAATCTATTCTGAAGAAGTGTTTTAATTCTTTTATTCTACCTTGTTTTGAGTATTGTTCTCCTGTCTGGTCTTCAGCTGCTGATTCTCATCTTAATTTGTTGGACAGAAACTTACGGTCTATTAAATTTCTTATTCCTGATCTAGATATTAATCTCTGGCACCGTCGATCAATTAGTTCATTATGCATGTTGCATAAGATTTTTCATAACTCTGACCATCCTTTGCATTCAGATCTCCCTGGACAATTCTATCCTGTTCGTAATACTAGGCAGGCAGTTAATTCTAATAGCCAGGCCTTCTCCATCATAAGACTCAATACTACGCAGTACTCTAGAAGTTTTATTCCAGCTGTTACCAAGTTGTGGAATGATCTTCCTAATCGGGTTGTTGAATCAGTAGAACTTCAAAAGTTCAAAGTTGGAGCAAATGCTTTTTTGTTGACCAGACGGACATGAGTCTTTTTATAGTTTATATATGACATTTTTGTTGTTGACGTTGTTAATAGTTTATATATGATATATCTCTTTTGACATTACTTTTTTTTAGAATGATTTATTGTTAATTTGTTCTCTTCAGTTATTTATTTCCTTATTTCCTTTCCTCACTGGGCTATTTTTCCCTATTGGAGCCCCTGGGCTTATAGCATCTTGCTTTTCCAATTAGGGTTGTAGCTTGGATAGTAATAATAATAATAATAATATTCTTGGGTAGTGCCATAGCCTCTGTACCATGGTCTTACACTGCCTTGGGTTAGAGTTCTCTTGCTTGAGGGTACACTTGGGCACACTTTTCTATCTAGTTTCTCTTCCTCTTGTTCTGTTAAAGTTTTTATAGTTTAAATAGGAAATATTTATTTTAATATTGTTACTATTCCTAAAATGTTCTATTTTTCCTTATTTCCTTTCCTCACTGGGCTATTTTCCCTGTTGGGGCCCCTGGGCTTATAGCATTCTGCTTTTCCAACTAGGGTTGTAGCTTAGCAATTAACAATAATAATAATAATAATTGGCGGCTGGCAGAAGTCAACGCTTCTGGCCACACATCACAGATTACCATTCAAAGGCATTCGCCAATCAGAGACAAAATGAATGCTTCAGCGAAAATGTTAGTAGATATACATACAGTATATATATATATATATATATATATATATATATATATATATATATATATATATATATGTATATATGTATATATATATATATATATATATATATATATATTCATATATATACATATATATATATAAACATACTGTATATATACATATAAGTAAATATATATATTTATATATACATATATAAATAAATATTTATATATATACATATATATATATATAAATATATATATATATATTTATATATATATACATATATGTATATATATATATATATATTTATATATATATAAATACAGTATATATATATATATATATTTATATATATAAATACAGTATATATATATACAGTATATATATATATATATATATATATATATATATATATATATATATATATATATATATATATATATATATATATATATGCAGAAGAACCACAGGGAAAATGAAAATACAGAATATACACTTGAGTCCTGACTAGTTTCGTGATAATTCCTCAGAGGACTGATTTATTGAGAGAGGTTTCTTACATTTTATACGGAAAGCAAAAGTACGAACATACATATAGAGATTTAGAGAACAATGACACTCCCTTACCCGCTACCTGGGCGTAGGAGGAGTCCGAAAGCTCGTTAGACACCTGCTAAAAAGGGTCATTTCTAGTGGCGGGTATATTCTTGTTTTCTTCTTATTTTACTTTCATTACAGTTATTTATATGTCAATGCACAAAATTACAAATATATATACATATATATACATACATATACATATACATATATACATATATATACATATATATATATACATATATATATATATATATATATATATACATATACATACATATACATACACATATACATATACATACATACACACACATACATATACATATACATACACATACACATATACATATATATACATACATACAGATACAAATACATATACATATACATAAATACTTACACATACACATACATATACATACACATACACATATACATACATATACACACACATATATGCATGTATACATATATACACATACATACCTATGCATATATACATTTATATGTATACAACATTAGTATCATAAACATATAATCATGTATATATCAATACTTATATCTAGCATAACACTATATAGTGCCAATATACTTATGCATAATATATAAAATAATTGTTTCTTTTAATGAATGGTAGCTTAGGTCTAAATATTAATTTCACACCGACGTTAATTATTCACAATACATTCAATTCTACATTAAGTGGTTAATGTTTTTTTATATAGTTTACAAATCTCTTTACATATAAAGGCGTCGAGTTTATACATTCCATGACCAATATTCAAGTTGTTTTCAAAGGTTTCTTTTATGAAACTGGCTTGTCAGTTTTGATGTAGTCTCACTATTCACAAAAGTACCTATTGATGACATGTTGGAATTTTTATCTGAAACATTAGATAATAGACAATTGAATCTACCATTCTCCATACAAACTTTAATAGAATTAATTAAATTATGTATAAAAGATTGTAAATTTGAATTCAATGGGAGATTTTATGCACAAACTTTTGGTATGGCTATGGGAAACCCTTTATCCCCAGTATTGAGCAATCTATACATGGAATTTTTTGAAAGCAGAATCGTAAATAACATCATACCTAATAATGTAAAATGGTTTCGATATATTGACGACATAATGTGTGTGTGGCCAGGAAATGAAAATTTAGATAACTTTCTTCTTAGATTGAATAGTTTGGTACCATCAATAAATTTCACTATGGAGCTGGAGAATAATTGTACCCTACCTTTTTTGGATTGTCGCATACATAGATGTAATAATAATCTCAAGTTCAGTGTATACAGAAAGCCAACGAATATCTCGGCATATGTCCATTATTACTCAAACCAAGGCAACAAAGTTAAGAAATCTGTATTTACTTCTATGTTTTTAAGAGCATTCCGAGTCTGCAGCCCTGAATATATTGATGACGAAATAAATGGTATTAGAGCAATAGGTAAAAAACTAAAGTATCCTGAAATTGTATTAGATGATGCCCTAAGAACAGCAAAAAAGACTTTTTTCGGTAATGATAACAGAAAAAACTATAACACACAAAATTTACTTGTACTACCTTATTGTGATTCATTTAAAGAAATTCCCCAACTGTTAAAAAACTTCAATGTAAATGTAGCATTTAAGAGTAAAAATACAATAAAAACAGCCTTAATAAAGAATTCTCCTGACATTACCAAGGGATGTGTATATCGTATTCCATGCAATGCTTGTGAAAAATACTATATTGGTCAAACTGGTAAAGCCTTAGAAAAGAGAATTGAACAACATAAGAAAAGTGTCAGGTATGCTCAAGATAATAATGCACTCTTTGCCCACGTTAGAGATAAAAATCACCCTATTAATTGGTCAGGTGCAAAGAAATTGGTTCATTCAAATAACTTAGTAGAAAGAAACATCATAGAGTCCAGTTTCATAAAAGAAACCTTTGAAAACAACTTGAATATTGGTCATGGAATGTATAAACTCGACGCCTTTATATGTAAAGAGATTTGTAAACTATATAAAAAAACATTAACCACTTAATGTAGAATTGAATGTATTGTGAATAATTAACGTCGGTGTGAAATTAATATTTAGACCTAAGCTACCATTCATTAAAAGAAACAATTATTTTATATATTATGCATAAGTATATTGGCACTATATAGTGTTATGCTAGATATAAGTATTGATATATACATGATTATATGTTTATGATACTAATGTTGTATACATATAAATGTATATATGCATAGGTATGTATGTGTATATATGTATACATGCATATATGTGTGTGTATATGTATGTATATGTGTATGTGTATGTATATGTATGTGTATGTGTAAGTATTTATGTATATGTATATGTATTTGTATCTGTATGTATGTATATATATGTATATGTGTATGTGTATGTATATGTATATGTATGTGTGTGTATGTATGTATATGTATATGTGTATGTATATGTATGTATATGTATATATATATATATATATATATATATGTATATATATATGTATATATATGTATATATGTATATGTATATGTATGTATATATATGTATATATATTTGTAATTTTGTGCATTGACATATAAATAACTGTAATGAAAGTAAAATAAGAAGAAAACAAGAATATACCCGCCACTAGAAATGGCCCTTTTTAGCAGGTGTCTAACGAGCTTTCGGACTCCTCCTACGCCCAGGTAGCGGGTAAGGGAGTGTCATTGTTCTCTAAATCTCTATATGTATGTTCGTACTTTTGCTTTCCGTATAAAATGTAAGAAACCTCTCTCAATAAATCAGTCCTCTGAGGAAGTATCACGAAACTAGTCAGGACTCAAGTGTATATTCTGTATTTTCATTTTCCCTGTGGTTCTTCTGCATCTGAGCATCACGTTTTCCTGTGATTTTTACGCATATATATATATATATATATATATTTATATACATATATGTGTATACACTCATATATAATATATAGACATATACATATATGTGATATATATATATATATATATATATATATATGTATATATATACTGTGTATATATATATATATATATATATATATATATATATATATATATATATATATTCTGTGGTAATTTCAAACACGATTTATACGAGGATAATAAATGTGTATAATCAAACAGCATAGTAACAGAATACATGAAAACATGCGGCGAAAAAGGCAGATTAAACTTTATATATTCTTAGATTACGCAAGCCCCATTTCAGCTATAAGTAATTGCGTAATTTTTGAACAACCTAATGGATTTCCGATATGGTTTGTAGGGACAGAGAGCAGTTAACTAATATTAAGTAACTCAACCCCGGTCTATTAAGCGCAGCAAATACCGGGTAATCACCTGAATTATACGAACGTTAAAATCTGAAGAGTGTATGTTCAAATTTATGACTGTTAAGAAGGACATAAATTTAGAAAAGAAAATGAAACTAATTTATTATATTCATTGCACTTCTTCAGGGAATTTATTATACATGCAATAAGCAGTAATTGATTTTTTGAACTATCACATTCTCTCTCATTGAGATGTGCAAAATCTAAAACACCAATGTTTCTTTATTTGAAATATTGAAGCCACTCTGCGAGGATTAATCCTTTAACTAGCTTAGAAATCACTAATCTTTTAGCAATTGGTTTTTCAATGATACTTTTTCTCTTATATCATTTTTCTGTTATTTTTTATTAGCAAAGTTATCTGTTACATCACTGGTGTATAGCATTGTATATAAATCATCTGTAATCTTATGTACATGTGTATATATTATATATGTGCATATATATACTGTATATGTATACATACAAGGATACGTATAAAAGCTCATAATCATGATTTCAAGAGACAATACGTCTATCTTGTATAGAGAACTGATGCGCATCTCCTCTACATTAGAAAGAGCACTTGTCTGGCTGTATGTATGAATATATGAATATATTTCTTTTCAGTCACGTTCAGCGTCATGACTAACCGAATAACCACTCGGTCTCTCCCCGCCCCTTGGTTTGGTGGGAGAGGGAGTAGTCACACCTTGGTGAGAGGGGGTGAAGCCAGGAAAGGGGGAGGGTGTGAGAATGGTTGAAACTGTGTGTGTGTGCGTCTGCACGTTTGTGCATATCTATCTGAATATATAGCCGTCAGTTTTTATAAGTCGCGTACACTATGGTCAATTTTTTTAGCGAGGCAGATTTCCACAGACTCGCAGGAGTGCCCTTTTAGCTCGGGAAAAGTTTCCTGATCGCTGATTGGATGGACGATAATTCTAACCAATCAGTGATCAGGAAACTTTTCCGAGCTAAAAGGGCGCCGCTGCAAGTCGGTCCAAATGCGCCTCATTAAAAGAAATTGACTATGGTATATAATATTGGCGACGGTTAATGAATATGATTACATGTCCTGGTGTGATTCAATGTTTTCGTGATACGTTCGTAAGTAAATATATATCCAAATTTCAAAGTGAAACACAAAGTATTTCAGTATCCTGAAAAGAGAAAAAACATTAAAATTTTCGATATATAAACTTCGTGCACACATATCTATCCAATTAATAATGTATCAATGTATATGTATGCAAAAGATTTATTTGATTTTCAGGGAGATTTTTCAGGGAGATTTTGTCATCAACTCTACTGTCATTATTCTAGCGGATAGTTAATGCACCTACCAATTTATCGATATTTTTTTCAATTGTATAATTTTATCAAAATTAATATTGCATAAAATAGCAATATAAAGGGTGTTCATAAAAAAAAAAAAAAAAAAATAATAATAATAATAATTCTATGTATAATAAACATCTTAAATTTGACTGTGACCAATTCAGACTATTCCTTAAACTCATCTACAGAGTATTAGAATATTACAATTTTTCCTCTTTAATAAAAAAAACCCTCTCTCTCTCTCTCTCTCTCTCTCTCTCTCTCTCTCTCTCTCTCTCTCTCTCTCTCTCTCGCTGTGCCTAGTCAGTGTATGTTCATTTACGCATTACTTCTTTTCATCGTAAAAGAACTCTCCATCCACTTTGCAACATCTAAACCTCAATTGGAATTTAATATGAAATTTAGATTAAAATAATAAAAATTGTAAAAAAAAACATTTCATCGTCCAAGGGTCTTACAAAGATGTAATTACATCAATTTAATTTGTTGTTCTTTGCCTATATTTAGCATGACACTTTCTGTAAAAACTTAAATTACTTGCATTTAAAATCAATAAACAATCTAAAGAAATTCTATTAAACTTTGTCCAAAATTTGCGCTGTGTCGACCACGAAAGTGAATCTTTTATCGAAAGTTTAAGGAAACTTGAAATTGAACGTGATAATGCTCTCTCTCTCTCTCTCTCTCTCTCTCTCTCTCTCTCTCTCTCTCTCTCTCTCTCTCTCTCTCTCTCCGGCTTTCCAACTGCTTGTATATAAAAGTAGTAACATAGCACGAACATAATCATACCATTGGATTTCCCATAATGCTCTAAAACATTTATGTACAATATAAATATATATATATATATATATATATATATATATATATATATATATATATATATATATATATATATATATATATATATATATGTACAAATATACAAACTATATATACATATACAGTAGATATACACATATAATATGTATGCATACATGTATATAAAAATTGCAGAAGATTTCTATTAAATGCTATACAATAGTGATGCAAGAAATAACTTTGTTTATAGAAATAATGAAATACCTGAGCTCGTAAAAATTTAACAGTAGAAGTAAACAAAGCATTACAGGCATCAAAAAGAGCAAAGCAGCAGGAGAAAACGGCCTATCAATTGATTTAATATATGAAAGAAATTTCAAAGTAGTTAGACTCGTTGAATTTTGCACCAAAATGTCTGCAAGAATGTTCTATATCTACAGCTTGGGAAAATTATATCATTACAATAATTCACAAAAAGGGAGACACAAAAGACCTGAAAATTACCGCCCTATAAATCTACCCTCAGTAATATATAAAATATTTACAAAAATTATATTCTGCCAAATGGAAAGACAGCTAGACTTTATTCAACCCAGAGAGCAGACAGGCTTTAGAAGCGGGTGTTCAACATTATTGACCATATCCATGTAATAAACCAGTTAATGGAAAAATCAACAGACTATTACAAGCCGCTAGATATGGCATTTAGAGACTATGAGAAAGCTTTCGAATCTGTCAACCATTCAGCAGTAATGAAAGCCTTCAAAGACATGGAATAGATGAATCTTATGTTAAAACATTTGAAGACATCTTTACAGGAAGTACATAAAGATAGAGACACAATTCTGATTGAGGAAAGGGTTAGACAGGATGACCCAACCTCTCCTAAATTATTCACAGCGTGCCTAAAAGAAGTTATCAAGAATTTAGATTGGGGAATACCTTAATTTAATATTGGCAGATGACTGTGTTTAGTGAATCATGGGAAGAATTGCATATTATGACAGAAAATTTGAATAGAAAAAGCTAAAATGTAGGACTGAAAATTAATATGAGTGAAACTAAGATAATGTTCGATGAAAATGCAGAGACAACAAATAAAAGTTATGGATGAACCTCTAGATATTTTTAATGAATATACACTTATAACTGACAATAAGTGTTTCCCCAGGACATAAGACCAAAATTAAAAGAAGGATAAGCTTAAGATGGAGAGTTTTTGGTAAACAAAATGAGATTAAGAAAAGTAAAATGCCACTTTCTCTAAAAAGAAATGTATTTAATGAGATGGTTCTACCAGTATTAACTTGAGCATCAGAAAATTGGAACCTTACAAAACCCTTAGAATATAACTCATCAATATTTATACATATACATGTAGGCGTGTGTATGAGCGCATATCTGCGAGTACGTAAGTCTACGCATGTGTGAACTTATCTGTCTGTGTTGTAAAAGCTCAACGATATCCTACCATTTGTCCTACGTACACTGCCCATAGATATTCTCACATTGGCTGCCCGACCCTCTAAATACTAGCAAGTGGTACACATTGTCTTGTGTTATCAATACAAATAAATTTTCACAAGTAAATAGTTTGAGACCCTTTGATATGTTATCAATACAAATAAATTTTCACAAGTAAATAGTTAAAGACCCTTTGACATTAAGAGTTCACCTCATCGCTTTTCGCCATCCACTTTAACTTGCCATTGGTGCCTACGCCGATATGTTATACGGATCCTTGTGATGTGGCGAAAATTGTTCATCCTCTTCCTCATCCTGGATTCATTTTTTAACCTGAAATTTCAACATATCTATCGCTACCAAAACACTTTGATCGGGTCACCTAATTTCCACGAAAGTGGTTGCGTTCTTTAAAATAATCTTGTTGACAATAACAGTGATAAATATTAGGATTTTAGCAATAATGATAATGTACCTGTCATTATCTACGTTTTTCATACTAGCCTACTTTAGAAAAAAAAAAGTATTAGTGGTCCTGTGAAAAAAAAACACACACAAACACACACACACACATACACACGCACACACACACAAACACACACATACACACACACATATATACATACATATATATATATATATATATATATGTGTGTGTGTATATATATATATATATATATATATATATATATGTGTGTGTGTGTGTGTGTGTGTGTGTGTGTATTATAATCTCATAGCTAACGACTTCCTGAAAACCCAGACTGCTGAATAAATACCTCTGTTTCCATCCTCTTCAAAGGGAAAATCGTATAGCGTTGTATATATACATGAATAATAATAATAATAATAATAATAATAATAATAATAATAATAATAATAATAATAATATCTATATACTGTATGTATATATATATATATATATATATATATATATATATATATATATATATATATTCTTTCGCAAAGGTCTTGCAAACCAAGAAAGATACATGGCTATAGAGTTTGCAAATGGAGGAGCAGTAGACAATCAATTTTAAGCCAAACTGCAGGTGAGGATTAACCGGAAATACCCAAGGCTTACATACGAAGGGGTTACCTCTGCTGTCTGATTCACATAGAACAAACTGAGATTAAACACCAATAGCCAACAAAACTGGAAGTTAAGCTTAACTTATACTGCTAATTTTTCACCAATAAATCAGTTTATTTAGGACGGTGTTCCTTTCGATGAAGCCTGTCCTGCATATTTCGTGTAGTTTTACATCTCATCAAAAGCACGTCTACGCATAATGACTAATACGAAGCAATGTTCAGAGGAAATGATATAACTGTAAAACATGATGCTGAATCAGTAGTTAAATCGCATATTTCAAAAAGAAAAAAAAAATAGCTGCACCACAAAATTTGTAAGCGTACGAGATCAAGAAATATGTTTGATGATTTCATGAAATTCCCAAAGAATATGCTACATTCGAGTGGGGCTGGAAAGCTGCTTAAAATATTAACGTAATATTTACTGAAATTATTCCACAACAAGGATAACATAGATGCGTGCTTACACATTTGCAATAATGCAATGGGATATCAAGTACATACAGTTTTCATAGTTCTTTCAGTATTTGCAACATAAACGTATTTTAGAGACTTATTAAAACATTAAATCACTATTAAGGGAATTAAATTGAAAATCCATGCACCTAATATTTTCATTTACGCAACAAATCCATGAAAAATTTCTGATGAATCATTAAAATAATATAAAGAGAGACAGAACCCTACTATTGCCAGCTTACTGTCTTTACGCAGTTGATAATATATATAAAACTTATGAAACCCGTAGAACATATCTGAATATAACATAGAAAATGATCACAGACATTAACAAACTTTTCTCTAAAGAAGTTTACATACCTCATTATGAGATCCTCATACCAGGAAACTGCATAGTAATGAAATCAATTTGGCCGGTAGTCTCACCTAGTAATGTCCCAATATATTCTCTATAATAACCTTAAAGATAATAATTCTCTTTAAGAAGAGAGCCAAAATAAATGGAGAAAACCTGTTTTTCCCAACTACAAAAAAAAAAAAAAAATAATAATAATAATAATAATAATAATAATACGAGTAGTCGGCTTTGGACGTTGGTATGTAATCACAGATAATGGTAATGCTCTGTGATTTCAATAACTTATGACCACAATTTCATTCAATATACATTTACAGCCTACAGTCAGATTCCAAATCTGTTATAAGGCAAATTTAGAGAGGGTATCCATACTTTTTAAATGATGAGAAGTTTGAATGACACGAAGATATTGCGTTAAATTATTATTCGTTCAAAGATATCAGAACTAAAGTTCAAATTTAACAATTAGGATTTGAAGCTTTAGACTCGTTGACATTTACAATGATATATATATATATATATATATATATATATATATATATATATATATATATATATATATATATAGTTAGATAGATAGATAGATAAATAGATAGATAGGTAGATGATGGATATAAATATATATATATATATATATATATATATATATATATATATATATATATATATATATATATATATAGTTAGATAGATAGATAGATAGATATAAATATATATATATACATATATATATATATATATATATATATATATATATATATATATATATTTATATATATTTGCATATGAATTGTATAC
>NC_090731.1:132979077-132984077 GCF_036898095.1 Palaemon carinicauda
ATATAAGGTATAAGTCTAAAGTCCTTTTAAGAACTAAAGTCTTCCTAACAAGTCTTTTTAGGAACTGCAGTATGTTTACACTATAACGGAAGTGAATACAGGTCATAGACTTTCAAACACAATCAAAGTTCCCCAAGGCCTCAAATACATAATTTCTCTGAAGCCAATGGGACGAGTTATTTGGCTTGGGGTCTCAGGAGAAAAGGGTTAAATCGTATATGAACACAGACATCTGTAAATACTAAAATCAAAAGAATCCAAGTGGTAATAAGTAATCACTTCCATGTACTTACCTAGAATTCCATTAACCACTGGCACTAGCTGGGTTAAAGCCTGTAAGAAGAGATATAAAAAGTTAAAAGCTGAAATTCAAAACGATGCCTAACTTTTATGTAAAGAAAATGCATTCACTTTAACAATATACAAAAGTATTTACACTACAGCCAAAGTGTTTTTGCAATTACAGGATAAAAATATCTGATTTGAAATCATTTAAAGGTATCAAGGAAAGGGAAACATTGTGCGTCTGCAGACGTCGAAGAGACAAAAATACTAACATCTATGGCAAGTCAAATCCCTTCCCATTTTAGTCTCACCTTTTGCATTATTCCTATTTTGCTGTTTATCGATCATACCCAATAGTTTCTCACATTTACTGTATATGTTTATCTATCCATCAATAGCCCACACACATTAAAGGGTTCTTTGACCATAAACACCATCTTGGAATCGAAATGTCAAAACTCCATCTGTGTGAGTTGTAGCGTCACCGCCTTCTTCCACTTAGAATATCATTTCTGGATGCAAGAGCAGTATGGTCATTTGTCTCTTGGACTCCGTAGCGTTTGTCGAACGATAAGGCCAGTGTTGCCATACAAGGGAATTTATCCTTAGATTTGGGAATTTTGAGTGTCTGATGGGGATATTCGGTACAAATTTCTATGAAGAAGAAACAAAATTCAGTGAACCTTTAAATTGTTGCGATTAGTTTGCTTGCATTTATATGAAGTATAGTGAGTAATTTCTATATTAGCAAAGCCTACATGATCAGAAGAAAATATATTTGTGGAAATGGGGATTTTTGGGTTGCTTTGGGGAATTTTAGACTAACCCATCTGGCAACACTGGATAAGGCCCATCTGCATAGTACAAATCGACTGACAAGGGAGAAGTTCTTCCATGATTTATTGATCTGAAGGTGTAGATATATTGGTAAACAGTTTGCCAATAGCCTCCCTAAGGATCTCTTCAGCAATGAGAAGGATGATTTTGGTCACTAGTTAGTCCTTGTTCAGGTCGATTTCATGGCCGTAATAAAGGAAACGTTAAGAGAATATGATAAACAAATAGAGCAGTTGAAGCCGTTTACAGACATCAACAAGACTACGAGCATTATGTAATGTCGATTGAGGTGAACAGAAAAATATTAACCTCGTATGCCTCCATTGCGATACCATAAAAACGTGGAGTACCGAACGAAAGGCGTCTTTGTAAACCCTTGCCAAAACCAAATTAAAGTCCCTTATCTAAGTTTATAATATACTGAAAATCCGTTTTTATCACTCATAATCTTTTACATTCCTTCTTTGATTAATAATAATTATTTCGAAGGTAAAAATATCTTAAACGTAAAGAACCTAAAGATTAAGAACTACATGCAGTCATCAAGAAATAGAAGTAGATACAAGTAAGAGTAAAGTTTCTAAACATTTCAGTCTCTTCCTTAATAATTTGAAAACCTTCATCTTGTTTTGATAAAAACAATACCATAGGTATTTTTTTGGCAAAACGATATCTCAGTGAAAGGAAACCTTAGTTTTATATATATATATATATATATATATATATATATATATATATATATATATATATATGTGTGTGTGTGTGTGTGTGTGTGTGTGTGTGTGTGTGTGTGCGTGCGGGTGTTTGATATATGTACTTTAATATATATATATATATAATATATATATATATATATATAATGTGTGTGTGTGTGTGTGTGTGTGTGTGTGCCTATAATATTTGTTTAACCTATTTCCTTGAGAACTACCATGCATTTGAGAATGCAAATCTATATATTTCTGTAAAGCCAATATGTCAATCTACATTTTTAAGAGCAAAGAAATTCATATACACCTATATTCTAAGCACGTTCTAAAAGAGAGAGAGAGAGAGAGAGAGAGAGAGAGAGAGAGAGAGAGAGAGAGAGAGAGAGAGAGAGAGAGTTCTGCATCCTTTGCAAATGATACTGCATGTTAACAAGTCGCTTTTGAAAAGAAAAGATCTTTTTCTCTGCATCCCAATAACAAACAATGGAAGTTAAATAAAAAAAAAAAACGAGCATCCCATTGTACAAACGCTGCCAGAGAAACAATGTTGATTGAACCATGCGGGAGGAAAATATATTTTCTTTCCAGAAAACAATAAATAAATATTCTCTGGAAGGTCACAGGCACAAATTATAAATTTTTTTTAAAGCTACCACAACTGTCATGAAAAAATTAGTAAAAAAATAGTTCAAAGGGTGTTTTCTACAAATCCAAAAGTGGATGATAGTAATGAAAACAAAAGAGAAAACACATTTGCATACAAAGGGAAAATATTTGGTAATCGAATAATGAAATGAATATATGGGCGAATCAAAAAAAGAATATGAAAATTAAGAAACCTAAATCCTTCATATCACATAAAGATATATAACCCTATTGCTAAAAACCTAAATCATTTTGACCAGATATTCAACAACAAAAATCAAGCTTAGTTGAATCAGGTCACGAGACGTCAGAAAAAAAAAAGTGAAAAAGGTATAAAATAAAATTGCTACTCTGTTACAGGAAAGAGGAGTATAAGTGGCTGACACATTAAAGAGTGGGTTATAAACCCAAAAAGAACAGGACTACCAACACTCCGGTTGAATTAGAAGTGGGGCAGCCTGATTCAATATACAGAGTGACCACTGCTGCTGTCAGGGAAGACAAGAGGATGAGTGATGGACCGAAACCATTTTTCCAGAGAGGAGGATGGTGTATAATTCATTAATAAAAGAATATTAAAGTAAGGGGCTTGGGAGATGGAAATCAAAGGAAATTAGTTAAGAAAATCAATTCATCTATTATTTCGAACGTGAACTTCAGAAAGTGAGTTTATGTAAAGCTAGTGAAGATAGGTACTAGAAGCTGAGAGAAATCTGGATAAGATATATAAAGGATAGAAAAAAAATCCACGGATATGTAGACGAGGAAATAAGAAAGAAAAATATAAGAAATGTGGAATCTATGAAATAGAGAATTAGAATGCAACTAGAAAAGCTGACAGAAAATAATAAACATGTTGAACGTATGAATTCAGGGAGCAGCTACAGGGCGTAAGAATTACTCATAGAATTATTAATGAAATCTCCGCGGGGGCAGAGAAAATGAAGCACATACCCATCAAAAAGAGATTGATCTGTTATAACAACAAAAGATAAAGAAAGGCAACGTTGGATGGAACACTTTAGTGAGGTCATGAATTGAAGACATGAAGGGAATAATCTAATTGATATACCTGAAGCTGAGGAATACCTTGATGTTCCCATGAATGAATTCAGTGTGTTTGAAATCGAAGCTATCATTAAAAAATCTAGAGTTGGAAAGCCTCTGGATACGATGGAATTAAGTGACTCCCAGAATACTTACAAGATTATTTTGTAGAATGTGGCGTGAAGAGGTCAAACCTGATGACAGGGAGCTATGAGTGTTGGTGAAAATGGCAAAAAGGGAGTTCTGGCTGATTGAAAAAATTACAGAGGTTTCACGATGACGTCAGTTGTCATGAAAATATATAGTAACCTTATTCTAAAGAGACTAGAGAGAAAGGTTGATGAAAAGCTGAGAGATGAACAAGCAGGATTTTGAAAAGGTAGAAGTTGTAATGACCAAATTTTTTTTGATTTTGAGACATGTTGTATAGCAATGTGTAGAATATAGAAATCCACTTTTGATAGTATTTGTGGACTATAAGTGGAGAGTCCTGCGTTATTATGGAGCTCCTCTTAAATACGTAAATTTTAATAAGTCTGTTCATGAGCATAGCAAGTGCAATATTAATGTTAATAGAGTCTTATCAAATGAATTTCCAGTGAACAGCGGAGTACTCCAAGGGAATATGATGTCACCTATGTTGTTTATCCTCCTCATGGATTTTGTAATGCATGGAACAGTTGGGAATGGCGGAGAAGGATTGGACTGGATTGGTAACAAGAAATTGGCTGACCTAGAGTATGCTAATGACACTGTCCTTATTAGCAAAACGTCACGGGAATTGAAAAGCTTGCTTACCAGAATGCATGAAATAACACATGAGGTTGGGCTCGAGATAAATAGAAGAAAGACAAATGACGAGAACGGATTATGCAATGGGAGATGAAATATTATGGGAAGGAGAAAGGATTAATGAGGCGGAACTATGATCTCGAATATAGGGTTTTTAATGGGAGTTTAATGAAGGATTAAAAAGAGCAAATCAGATAATGGTTAAGTAAAATCTGGAAATAAAATCGCCTGAAATTACAAATAAAAATCAGGCTATATATAAATTTAGAGATATCGGTCTTACTGTATGGACATGAGTCGTGGTATGACAATGAAATAATATCCCACAGATTTTGCTGATTTGAGAACAGAGCCCTCAGAAATATATTGACATTTAAATGGCAGGACAGGATTAGAAATGAAAGTATAAAAGAGATTACTCAAGTGCCATATGTGGAAGAGATCATGTTGAGGGGTAGATGGAGATGCTTTGGACATGCTCTTTGCACTCCCCAAGAGAGATTAGTTCACTGAACTTTCAACTGGACTCCACAAGGCACTAGAAGAGTAGGAAGACCCAGACCTACATGGCTGAGGACTATCAAACGTGACGTGGGAGATGATGAATGGAGAGGTATTGAATTAAAAGCCCCAGATGGAGACGACAGGCCAAATCTGAGACCCTTTGCGTCAAGAGGCGTAGGAGGT
>NC_090731.1:132989077-133006577 GCF_036898095.1 Palaemon carinicauda
TGTAGAGATCTCTAAAAGAAACAGAAAACAATTGAGAGTAAACCAACTGTAATCCTACATTATCACAGAAAATCAAACCAGTTACCAATGAATCTTTATTTGTGATATCTCGAAACAACCAGTTACTTGTGAACTTTAAGATAATTGTAAAGTTGTACTGGAGATCCAATTTTCATTTAAGCAATATATTAAAAGTTGCCGTGGCAAATAATTAAGTCATAATGCCCACCCCCCAGCACACCAGAACCCACATAAATATGGCACGACAATGAATTACAGAATTCCAGGGAAACGATAAAAGTCAATCCTCCAATTCCTGCATATAATTAGACTAGACGCAGACATGATGAACCTCACATGGAAATTTTTGCCCCAAACAGAAAATTTCTCAGGTTTTTCGAAGTGCAATGGAGTTGGACAATCCTTTTCTCTATTAATCATTAGACTATTTACTTGGTAGATGTTAAATCTCGCCATATGGGAGTATTAAGAAAGAAAATAAAAATTTTAAGCATTACAAATATCATCTCATGAAACTCTTCAACGAGAATTTACAATAAATGAAAAAAAAAAAAAAAAAGCCCAGTCAATACCCTATTCTACGTTCCCCAAAGACTTATAAACCCTTTCGACATCTCGAAACTCCACAATAATGATACTTACAATCCCTAATTTATACAACACTGACACGACTCGTACTTCGCCCTTCATTATCCCGATGCCCAGTTGAACCAGTCCACCAACACTACCATATCCTCCACCCTCAACACCCTCCTTCGTCTCTTCCATTGATCCCCCACCAACCCTCCCCCTCTCCTCTCCCACTATCAGATGCAGGCATCCCCTAAGGGGAACCAGCCATCGAATCCAAAGCATCATAACCTTGCAATATCTCTTCATAATCCCTTTTTGTAACCGCATGCCATCGTGACCACCTGCTCCTCTCTCTCTCTCTCTCTCTCTCTCTCTCTCTCTCTCTCTCTCTCTCTCTCTCTCTCTCTCTCTCTCTCTCTCTCTCTCTCTCCAGTAGCTACTACTAACGTCATTCTATTTGATGAATCCTTACCATCCTTTGCCCATGGAACACTCTCTCTCTCTCTCTCTCTCTTTTATGAAAGACATTCCATGTGTGGTTCAATAGAATAGGATGAAATTGGTAGTAGGGGTAATGAATGGCGAGCTTTCCTAGTGTAGGCTGCTAGAATATTATCATTTTCAGTACCATAACTGAGTAAGGTGACTATTATATCTGACTTACAGCGCTAAGATTTGCAAGAAGAACTCTTTGGAATAAGAAAAAAAAATAATACATGAAAGTAATATATTCTTAACTAACAAATATGAATAAAGTTCATTTGCTTTCTAATACATAAATTATTCAACAAATTAGGCAATACTGTTTATTCTTAAGTAAATGGTCCCAAATTCTGGGACTACATTTACCGCCAGAGAAACTTATGGCTTAATATCGGGTTGCAATCAAACCAGACTTGTCCTAATAACAAGCATCAGCGTCCTTACAACCCTACCTCGGTAGTTGCAATTAATTGGGAATAAGTAAATGATGCAATAAAAACTTATTTAAAAAAAAAATATGGTCCGGTCATTGACAATCCTTGAAGAAATTATTCTTTGATCCTTTGACCTCGGATTCTGAGCAGCCAATGAGAGTCACATTAACTATAGTCAATTTCTTTTAGCGATGGAGATTTGCACAGACTCGCAACGGTGCCCTTTTAGCTCGGAAAAGTTTCCTGATCGCTGATTGGCTGGACGAGATAATTTTAACCAATCAGCGATCAGGAAAATTTTCCGAGCTAAAAGGGCACTGCTGCTAGTCGGTGCATATCTGCCTCGATAAAAGAAATAGACTATAGAAAGAATTCCTACACTAAAATAAGGACCAAAACAAGAATTTGTCTCTAGCCCTCTCACTGACACTGCTTTTATCCGGATGACTTTGGTTGTCATGACATATCATGTGGTCCAATACCAACTTTGTGCCAAGAGTGAGCACGTCCTGTCTATATTGTACCGAGTAATGGCCAGGGCAAAGTGTGACAAATGGCAAATAAGGAAGAAAGACAAGGCCAAGTGCTTCCTGGCTTTACTCTCGTGCTTCGCTTGGGATATTTATTTTGGATAAGGTTGATTCAACTTCTGGATATTAAGGCGCATATTAGGGAATTACAAATTACTGTTCATGAGAAAAAACTGCTAACTATAGAAATTAAAAAAAAAAATATATATTATCCAGCGGTATATCATATAATACACAATGCAATAATAACCCAATATATTGACAGAAACGGCAAAGAAGCTTACTAATTGAAACATAACAATTCCCTAAAAGAAAATAAAAACTAATTTGGAATCTAATATATACACAAAATATAAACATGATGCTTTGCTAAACGTGTAGAAATATAATGACATTCACCTGTCAGTTAGTCAACAATTTGGCAAGTCATCTGCCAACTGGTGTTATATAACGCAAGAAATCCTTGTTCTCATATATTACGAAGGGCCTTTCCAAAGATTAAATAATAATGGCTAACTTGAATTTTGAGTGAAATAAGGATCTTATAACGTACATGATGGCAAAACCATTCATACGGATATATTCAATAATTTTTCTATAGATTTATTCAACAATGAATAAAGACTAAGAACAAACCAAAAGGAAAAGCAAAATTAGCAGATAAATATTACTCACAACAACCGCAATATGGTGTCAGTTAAGCGACCTTCAATTATCATTATGACGCCCCCCCCCCCCCCCCGTAAAGGTGTAGATAAGAGGATAAACCGTTTTATAGAATATAGCAAATAACATAAAGATAATAATAAAACTTATACGAATAAAATTCTTAGGGCAATACAAAAATTAATAAGAAACAAAAACAAGCAAACAAAATCGTACATAAATGAAAACCGAGCAATGGAGAAAAGAATGCCATTTGCGAATATCAAATTAAGAAGTAAGATAAAAGACGATAATGGCAATAACGAAAATAAACTTGAAGCCTTAATAAGGGACATCAGAGGCAGTCTGACAAGTAAATGACTTTGATAGCATGAGTTAAAATCACATAAACGCCATGATGTAAAGAGACAAGAGGACACATGATACTCACTGCAATCTTCCAAGCAAGTATTGAGTAACAGGAGAGAGAGAGAGAGAGAGAGAGAGAGAGAGAGAGAGAGAGAGAGAGAGAGAGAGAGAGAGAGAGAGAGAGAGAGAGAGATTAATGAAGATTTACGAATAAGTTTCTCTGTACATAATGATTTTTTTTTTTTTTTACTTGTGCCTAGCTAGGAATAGTTCCCCAAGTACAAAAAGAAAAATCGTTTGTCTTGGGATACAAATTCTTTTATTCTTGAATTCATATATAAACACAAATAGGAGCGAGAGAAAATTAAACTTTGCCATAAAACATTAATGCAACTTAACTAGTTTACTATAAAGGCTTATTATTTTTTTATTCTTAATGAAGACTTAAGATTTTCTCGTGACTAACAATTTTGAAATATCTTTAAACGCAAATAACTTCTTGACATCGGGTAGGGGAACATGTAAATGCAGATGTATGTACATCGTCACCGCAAATTGATGTCTTAGTTACATAAGGGGAGTTCTGTGGGTTTCATAATTACCCAAAACTAAACGAGACAAGATAAGAGTTAATATTATGAGCGAAAAATAAAAGAACCATTATCAGATGTACCAGTCTTTATTAAGAACTGTCAAGAAAACATCATATATGCACAGACAACAACACTTGGGCGATAATCAAAGGGATTGACATATAATCTTTATCTAGATACATCTTAGTTTAGCTATCCCCACTGGGATGGGAAATCTAAAAATTAAAATGTTCTATAAAAGTAACCTTCTTATTAATCTCTCTCTCTCTCTCTCTCTCTCTCTCTCTCTCTCTCTCTCTCTCTCTCTCTCTCTCTCTCTCTCTCTCTCTATATATATATATATATATATATATATATATATATATATATATATATATATATATATATATATATATATGTATATATATATATATATATATATATATATATATATATAATATACTGTATACTTACGTACATGCATATATATATATATATAAATATATATATATATATATATAAATTTATATATATATATATATATATATATATATATATATATATATATATATATATATATATATATATATACATACATACAAATAAATTCTTTCTAAACTACAATTTGCCTGTTACCTCACGTTAATATATGACTATCTAATCATCTTTCCACACATTATCTAATAACGCATTATATGCAAGCAATTATATCTTGCCCTACCATTTACGTTTACTTCAACCAAGATCAACAATCCCAAAAAAAAATCTTTAATACAATGGTTCATTTTCCTACAGTATACCTGCAGAGAAATTAATGAAACTGCAATAGATTAAATCAATCATTAAGTTTCATATCATGATTGCTTCTCCTTAAGGAAAAACCTGCCCGAAAACAAGCAAATCTCCTTGTCACTCCCACTGTACAAATGACTAAACCAGCGGCCCGCGGTAGTTGACTGCAGCCAATATCTTTTCAACACGCGATAGCCCAACAGACAAACACGAGACATAAATCTCTCCCATTGAGGTTGGAATCACTTAAGAGCATGGTAATATTTTCAAGAAGGGGGGAGGGGGCGATTACCGCCTCCACTAAACTCGTTTCGCGCCTACGCATGGCCCTGGCAGCGAGTGACCTGGCTGTGTTCGTGGGCGGTATGGGCGGTATCGCCTCCTTTCCCGAAGAAGTACCCGACATACAGATTGTCAGGTACGTCAACCAATGCGGTATGAATTACTGGAAATTTCATGGAATTAACACTTCAGTCAACGATTTTGGCAATAAATCATAACACGTTGAGGCAGCAGGACCATTAAAATAATAAAACGGTTTTTTTATGTATTCTAATTAGTGCATTTATTAGAGAAGTAATAAAAAAACAAAAGTAAGCATAAAATAAAACAAAGGAAATTAAAGTTTACGTTAACGACACAATAATAATGACAAAAGGCTCTGTTAAGCAAATTACGTAATTCAGCAGGCCAATCCAATTATAGCAGGGCCATAAATATGTTGCAATTGTTCTTCTCTTAATGAAAACCATATTTGTAAGAAGCCTGTTTAGCATTCTAGGTTCTTCAACATGAACCACTAAACTGGATCAAATATGTCATTGGTTTTCAACCATCACTCGACATTGATAATTAGGGTTCCAGTTGTAGCCTCCTAATTAAACAGATAACGCTTATCGGCATAATGCTCCAGCTCCTGCTATTCTTTCGGGAAGGCGAAGACTGTTCAAAATTAGTTACATTATGATTATGGTTGTCATTTTAAGATCATGCTATAACTTTATTTAATATATATATATATATATATATATATATATATATATATATATATATATATATATATATATATATATATATACAAAAGTAATACTACAGCTATAATTAATGCAGTGCCATGTTGGAAACATAGATAACCCTCAACATAGCAAAAATGGAGCACTCAGAATAGGGCAAAAGGAGAGAGAAGGAAGCCATGGAGGATAAAGAGCGCGTGTACAAGATTGGTAAAGGGACATGAAGTGACAACACACTTCAATGAATGTATGAAAGAACTCCTGAAATGTGTTCCTTTATGGAAGGGCAGCACGAATGACTGTTTGCGTAGTATGTATAGCATAACGGGAAATGAAATGTTATTAAATGTAGGGATGTATAGGAGTGGAAAATACTTCACCGTAGATGGAATGAATGATAGATCACATTGTTAAACGATATTTTGGCCATGCCACAAAAATAATACAAGATCTATAGAATAATATAGACCTTAGAATACTGAATAACAGTTCAGAGCAAGGCTGCGTCAGTTGAAAGTGTTATAAAGGGAGTGGCTTACTGGACTGGATTTTTTGGATTCATGCAATATGACCCAATGGTGGGGCCAGGGAGGCCATTACGCTACGTAAATGTTTTAAAATATCGCAGGACAAAGTATAAAAAAGGTCGCAAAAACGTAGGTAAGGGAGAAGACTAACAAAGACCTTTGAGCGATGCCTGGAGGAGGAGAGTAAGACCCGAAAAGCGTTGGATCTATGGAGTGAAACCACACTTTGGAAAAGAAGGGCACTAAAATCTAATAAGTACGGATACGTGCAAGTTACAGGTGAATGATGCAATATGTGTATGGAGCTCGCCGTGATACTGATAAACCTTGTGAGTAGGAGCATGAGCCGCGGTTGCTCTTGTAAAATAAGAAGTCCCCTTTGAATAGACTAGTTTAAGAGTTAGTTAGTTACTTAACTAGCATATTTATAGATTGCATTTTTGCTAAGTATATAGTATATCACCATATCTTATAGTAAATCTGTTAATTAGATACGTCATTTATTAACATAAAATACTAGTAATTCATATATTTGAATGTTTAAACCAACAGATTAATAGTCAATTGAAGATCTCATACGCTAATTAGAATGCAAATATCTAATTACCTAGGCAAAATAACAGCACGTGTTGAAAGATATCAAACCGTTCTGATTTTACCTTGGATTTGTGAACCAAAAATGGCCAAACTATGGTTCAGAATGTAGTGTCTTTTTTAAACATTTATTTCCCTAAGGGTCCAAAAAATACAAAACCAAACTTACAAAGCAACAATCCACCTTGAAATAAACTATAGTATCCATCAATGTAAGTACAGTTATTTTGTTACTGTACGAACACATATTCTCGTTACGTATAAAGGTTTACTCAGCTAAAATATTCAAAACACGTTAGCTTTGTAAAATAAAAAAAAAAAATTACATTTTCCCACAAATCTAACATCATAAAAAGAAGAAATTCAAAGAAACCCTCATTTCTTCAACAATTACTTAATACTTCCCACAAATAGTTGTATCTCATTAGTGGCGTAGGCAAGGGACAGGTCATTGTGCTGTCGTGTAAAGTACTGTACTTTAGTCTATACATATACACATAAGATCAACGCCCAAGATTCCTCTTAAAAGTTATTACTATAATCTTTTATGCTATTCCAACTGAATTTGTAGTCAATTCATTTGGGAGAGAGAGAGAGAGAGAGAGAGAGAGAGAGAGAGAGAGAGAGAGAGAGAGAGAGAGAGAGAGAGAGAGAGAGAGAGATTTTAAACAATTCTTCTAAGGGTGGAGTTGAGCATATACATGTGTCGTCCAGTAAATTCACTTTACATATAGAAACACACGAACCTATATAGGTAAATAATATACATACACACACATAATATATATATATATATATATATATATATATATATATATATATATATATATATATATATATATATATATATATATATATATACACACACAAATAAAAGTTTATGTATGGAAGTATAATTATACATAAGAAGTATGGAAATGGTGACAAACGTGTAAACATTTCCGAGTAAAATAATGCTAATAGTAATAAGAGGACACAACTGTGTGTTGATATGTTATAATCCCGTGGAAAGAATGGAGAGCAGTGGTAAGTGAAAAGAGTACTGTACACAATTTCGAAGCGTTTTGAATGGAAAGGGGATAAGACCTAGAAAATGCTGGACACACGTAATGAAAAGAGGCAGTGCTAAGTAAATACCCTAATATTCAGTCAATAATATTTCGAGAAATAATGGCTATTGACGGAAAGATGATGATAAATCACTTCATGTAAATGAAGTGACAATAACAGAGAAACATATCTGCACACCGTGCTCGTTCTTGATTTAACTGGTACATTACGAATATGTGTATGATCGTTATGTTATAGGTATTACTCCGAAGTCATATATATATATATATATATATATATATATATATATATATATATATATATATATATATATGTATATATATATATATATATATATATATATATATATATAGATAGATAGATAGATAGATAGATACACACTAGCTGTACTGGTCAGGGCCACCCATACTAGATTGGTTTGCTGTGAGCGATCAGCTCAATGTCTCCCACCATCACCTATCCACAGTGGCTAGCGTGATGATGAAAACTTACCGAACCCCAGACATGAATAAAGACATGTCTGAGATCTTTACCTTACAAGGGACTAGAAACGGCTGCATTTGTTGTTGTTGTGTTGTGTGTGTGTGTATATATATATATATATATATATATATATATATATATATATATATATATATATATATATATATGTATAGATATATATATATATATATATATATATATATTTACATATATATATATACATATATATAATTTATATATATATATATATATATATATATATATATATATATATATATATATTTACATATATATACATATATATAATTTATATATATATATATATATATATATTTATATATATATACACATAAATATACACATATATATACACACACACACATATATATATATATATATATATATATATATATATATATATATATACTATATATATATATATATATATATATATATATATATATATATATATACTCACAGTATATAATGTATATGTCTGTGTTTACAAATTTCTACCTCTACCTGCAAATCGTATTAATTGATTAAAAACTTAGTAATTGATTTACATTACAATTCAATTAAAGCATAATGGTTTAAAAAACATGGCTATAAATTTCCTTTCTCGCCCGAGATCGGACACATACAGAGAGAGAGAGAGAGAGAGAGAGAGAGAGAGAGAGAGAGAGAGAGAGAGAGAGACTTTAATCCGGTTACACATCAATAAACTTTCCTTTCCCTAATTTCCCCAATTCTTACATTAGATGACAGAATTGGGCAAATATAGATTAATGTTCAAATTGCACAAATAAAGAAATGAAAATAACACAAGAATTAATAATCAATATTATTATTATTATTATTATTATTATTATTATTATTATTATTATTATTATTATTATTTAGTCAGATGTGCAGGATGCTATAAGTCCAACAGGGAAAATAGCCCAGTGAGGAAAGGAAAAAAGAAAATAAATAAACTACAAGACAAGATTATACAAACAAAATAAAATGTTTCAAGAACATTACAGCATTAAATTAGATCCTTCACATTTAAACAATAAAAACTTAAAAAAAAAACAAGAGGAAGAGAAATAACATAGAACAGCGTGCCCGAGTGTACCCCCAAGCAAGAAAACTCTAATCCAAGACAGTGGAAGACAGTGGTACATAGGCTATGCCACTACCCAAGACCAAAGAACAGTGGTTCGATTTTGGAGTTTCCTTCTCCTCGAAGAGCTGCTTACCATAGCTAAAGAGTCTCTTCTACTCTTGCCAAGAGGAAAGTAGCCTCTGAACAATTACAGTGCAGTAGTTGACCCATTGAGCGAAGAAGAATTGTCTGGTAATCTCAGTGTTGTCAAGTGTATGAGGACAGAGAAGAATGGGGAAAGAATAGGCTATACTATTAGGTGTATGTCTAGGCAAAGACCAAATGATCCGTAACCAGAGACAGGGATGCAATGTGGTACTGTCTGGCCAGTTCAGGGATCCAATCACTCTTTAGCGGCATTATATATCTCAACATATCTGTAATTTACCCACCAGTAAATTATCGTGGCATAGTACATTATATTGTCATATGAAAATAATGAAACAGTCATAAAAAAACTTTCAGATTGTAAAGCAAAAACCTCCTGAACCAGGTACATTTGATATCTATGCAGGATACATAGAAAAAAAAATAAAAGGAGTCCATTCTGAGTTTTTCATGTATCAGAATACCATGTGGTTTTTTTTTTTTCGAGCATATTATCCTGCTTGGATATATGTAGTTTCTCCCCATCATGGTTCGGTTCCCAATTCCTAACCTCTTCCTTCGAACGATAAATAATATGGAACAAGAACAATAACAGTGTTACGCCCACTTAGTGATGAAAATAGTAATTATGATAGCAATATGTTCAATTTCCATTCTCACTATCATGACATTAAAATATACACACTGATGATCATTATTAACCTTTCCAATAATAATGATATAAAATGCAAGTAATCCTTTCATTTGTAAAAACACAATGAGACGGCATTTACAAACTCATCAGCGAACATAACGTTCTAAAGACCCTTAGTAACAGTACAGACTGGAATTCCACACGGCAAAAATAAGGGTGTGGAGCAATGAAGACGAAGATCTATATATACACCCACCTCAATATTAGCCTTCTGCAGAGAGAAATAAAGTCATATAATCAAGTTTACGGCTGAGATTCTTCCCCCGATAAAAATGGAGTGCGCTCGCATGGGGCTCTCGGGAAGGGGCCTCGAGAAACCTGTTTTTATCTTATTTTATTTTCTTTGTTCTATAAGCGATTCTCTTGTCGATGCAAGAATCCCACAGCATTGGTTCTTACTGTCTGTATTGTTCTAATGATCTTAACTAAAAACCGATGTCTTCTTCGTGAAAAAAACATGCTATAAATGTTGTTACATTTATAGGATGCCACTTATATCGTAAGAGGGGCATTTGAAATTTTGCACAACTACTTTTCAAAATGAAATATTCTCACAAAATCGAGAACACATTAACAGGGTGCATATGATTGCACCTATCTACACACTCAAATTTTTTGCTTAAAAAACTCTGTGACACTGGAAATAATGTGAAGAAAATGGTATACTCTGTACAGTTATAAGAACTAGCTAAGATGCTGGAAATATCTAAAAAGGTTTATCCACCGCGATAACTGAAGTGCTGTACACTTTCTAGTTGGGAAAGGTTTGATAATTTTGTTCAATTTTTTCCTGAGTGACCATATCTGCTATATAACGAATCAGGCCTTTTCTGCTTCCTTTAGTGGATACGCTGCTTTTACATTTGTCGTCAATTTACATAGAACTACGTTCCAGTAAATATATGTACGGACATTTGAAACTGCCTGATGCCTAAATTATTGAGGTTTCCTTAAGCCAGGAAAAAATATACCATTTTTAGCTACACCTATTCTTAGACTGCTGAATTAATCACGAGTTCCTTTGCAAAAATCTCCTAATACATTAATCAGTTCCCACACTTAGCCTACATCAAAGTCAGCGAACTGATATGTCTCCAGACTCCATTCCAACAATGTACAAACAATCAAACGGTGCCACTTCCCTCTATCTTGCATTAACTTTCGTGTTTCCTGGATAGTATTCCATTTAGCCTCTTCCACCCTAGCACATCCTAGAAGTAAATTGCTTCGCTCCTGCCTAAACTACTGAGTAAAACATGCCTTTCACCAGTCTATTGGCCTCTATTCTTTTCTTACAATCAAACCATTACGAATTGCACTAATCCTATCTTTTGGCATAAGACAACCTTTCTTCAAAATTTTTACTATGCAAAACGTCCATGGTTTTCTTATATATATATATATATATATATATATATATATATATATATATATATATATATACATATATATACATATATATGCATATGTATATATATATATATATGTATGTGTGTGTATATATGAATATAACATATATATATATATATATATATATATATATATATGTGTGTGTGTGTGTGTGTGTGTAGAGAGAGAGAGAGAGAGAGAGAGAGAGAGAGAGAGAGAGAGAGAGAGAGAGAGAGAGAGAGAGAGAGAGAGAGAGAGAGAGCCTTTAAGCCTTGACGTTGCGAAGCTGTCGGGTTTGTTAATCTGGACGACCGGAGCAAATTATTAACGCCAGCTTCAGGTCTAAATTATCATGCACATGCAGTCATAACTCTGGTTTGACCTTAATGATACAACCAATACTCGTATACCTCTGATCTACAGCCCAGGTAAGAAATTTATGAAAAACTAAATCTATTTCGATATACATTCAACATAGATTAACAATGATTCGTTGACTAGTGTATCCACCTAAGACTTATTCCTTTTTAGACAAACAATCAACACATCATACATATTAGTATTAAAAAAAAAAAAAAAAAAAAAAAAAAAACCCTTATCGCTGTCATTACTTTACAAAGAGTTCAGTTGGTATGCTGATGTTTATACCCCTCGTTAAAATCGAATTCATTCCGAACTTGCGTGTTGGTGTTCACAGTTAACAACATGGGGAAAAAAATCTAACGGAAGGTAAATATTTTTCGGATATTATTTCTTGTAGAAGTAACAAAAGAAAAAAAAAACTTCAGCTCTTCTTAGAGCATTCTTTGTGGAATACAAAGAATCTTGAAACATTCTTACAACATCATATATGGAAAGGGATATGTATTGATAAGTTTTCCACTCCTCTCAATTTACCAAACGTAATCTAATCGCTTCACCAGATAATCAGATATATATATACTGTATATATATATATATATATATATATATATATATATATATATATATATATATATATATATATATATATATTCATTTATATATATATATGTATATATATATATATATATATATATATATATATATATATATAATATATATATGTATGTATGTAATCTAACCACTTATCGGTGATATATATATATATATATATATATATATATATATATATATATATATATATATATATATATATATATATATGTGTGTGTGTGTGTGTGTGTGTGTGTGTGTGTATGCAAATATATAATTGAATCAAATAGCAATAAAATTACCTAATGGCGACGAGAGATTAAAGGGATAAAGCCAAACCCCAGTATTCCCCGACATTAAAATTCGCAGCTGAGCACATAACCGGTTACGTCCCCGTACAGAGAGCAACAGAGGAAGGGTTTAATAAAAATGCCACTTGAGCTTCGACAATAAGATCATAAATATCCCTTTGAAAGACGTACCGCTGAGGACTGCGAGAGTATTCGGGTCTAAATCCTTGCCCAAAGAAAACAATGGGAGATAAGGCGAGAAGTGCTCACAATGAATTTTCTTCTTTTTCTTACTTCGGTCCAAATAGCGAATCGCTGAAAATGTGATCTTTTGTACTCGACTTGTCACTCAAGTTTATCTTCCTTACTCATTTATTTCTATTTATTAAGACTTGAAAATGCAGACTACAAGTGCACATAATTTAGTCGAATGTGTTGTGGCATTGCTTGGTTTGCAGGTGCTCTGTGGACTTTAATGTGAATTACTATATCACTAGATTTTCTAGTAAGCACAATCCGTACCTCTTCATTTTAATCAATGCTCATTTCCATGTAGATAAACTTCAACTTAATTTAATGAAAAATTAAAAAGTTTGCCAATTTAGCCTTATATGATCGATCATACTATTACGCTTACTTCCTAAATACCATCAGAAGAAAAATTACTTTTCCTATCTTAAAAAAAATGTAGAATGTAACGATAAAAATAACAGTTACGATAACATGGAATTTGCCACTAGGCCTTATTTGACGGATTTTCCCCATTGATTATCAACACAGTTAGACCGTACTGGCTGTTATTCAATAAAGAAAAAAGAAAATTTTAATTAGCACAAAGCCTTACCACCAGGAGAAACTTATAAATGTGCATTATTACATGCAAAACAGAAATAAACCTGGTAAGATTACCTAAATGTGCACATCAACGAAAAGGGGTAAAGCTGAAATTCTATTAACATTTTTACCCAAACAATCGGTTCCTTTCAATCTCCTTTTTTAGTTCAGTACAAGCCGAATTCCTTTCATTCCTATTACCTTTCCGATTATCGTAAAAATAAAGAGCAATTCCTTTCAAGTGCTGCAGAACCAGCTTAAAGTGCTCCAATAAAAACCAAGTGCCCATAATCACTTCCTTATTACTTACTGGCATAAGGGCTGGGAAATGCTAGCGTTTGTACAAGAGAGCCTTTTCTTACTTCAAGGTTTAAATAAATATTATATAATGTCAATAAATAAATATAATCTACCATTGCTGGAAGTCGGAAATTTAATCATGCTAGACAAAATGTCTTGATAATATTCAAGCAAATCTTAAAAAATTGAGATATATCTTCACTCCAGCTTTGAAGAATTATTAATTTTACAGTAACACAACCCAGAATTCAGATTAACTTGATTACCTTTAAAAAACATAAACTGGATATTTTTACATTAGTCATACGATTCCACAATATTGACTCTCTCTCTCTCTCTCTCTCTCTCTCTCTCTCTCTCTCTCTCTCTCTCTCTCTCTCTCTCTCTCTCTCCTGAAGCATCGACTACTTTCATTAAAGTAGCTGGTAAACAAAAAGACCAAGTAGCCAAGTTATTTATAAATACTTCTGTCAATATATATAGTGACATTTTCGGTTCAAAGAGAGAGAGAGAGAGAGAGAGAGAGAGAGACTTCAAGTGCCCAGACTAGGCTCATTACTAAAATCAAGAAGTCCATAGGAGATGGCTAATTACGAACGTGAGTTGGAATCAAGAGTAACACGGGGAGATGCATGTAGACCAGGGTGGCTCATATGCAAGGTGGCTCCCGAGCACGGTATCTAGATTCTAGACCATTCTCCCCAGGGACTGGAAAGTGGCCACCGTCAGGAAAGACAAAATCTTGTACCGCAAGTCTCTCTCGCTCGCAAATTCATTTACGAACTACATAGTTGCTCATTTAATGGTATTATTTAAGAATCTATGACGTCTAAAATAATGAGACAAGTTTTGCACTGATCCACATCTATACACGGATCAATAATTGCAAGAAATTACTATGTACAAAATTTCTATAAACAGTTTTTTCTGTGCTAGCAATAACCATCACCCTCCCCCGACAACCTTTCATTCAATGGCGAAATAATTCCCGTGCAACTATTACTGAAATATCAACGTTATCCATTTCAACTGATGAATATGTTTGAATAATTTGTTCAGCTGCAAGGCAATTTTGGCAAAATCATTTAATATTTACGTAAATGCCATCCAATTGAATATTTCATTCAGCTTCACATCCATTTGGTCCAATCAATACATAAAAGCGTCCGTGTCTTACATTAGCTTTAAATGAAAACAATTACTGTCGAGGAAAGTAAAAAAACTAAATAGATAGTGATCTTGTCATGTCTTTAAAAGAAGACAAATGGGGCCACACATTTACTTTTCAGTTTCGACTGATGACCACCAGCTTCTAGTAAGAGGCTGATTAAGAACTTAGACTGGATCTTTAAGTCGCATCTCAGAACCGAAAAGATAACTAACAACAACGACTCTCAGCATTAAATACTATTATTATTATTATTATTATTATTATTATTATTATTATTATTATTATTATTATTATTATTATTATTATTATTATTATTATTATTATTATTATTATTATTATCATTAATATTTATACACTAAAGATTTCGACAGTGGTCGAGCTTCATAGACCGCAAGATAGCGATAATCTAAAGATGAGAGAGAGAGAGAGAGAGAGAGAGAGAGAGAGAGAGAGAGAGAGAGAGAGAGAGAGAGAGCTGTATATGCGACAATTATTTGACAGAATTATTCAGGAATGTTTGAGACAATTAAGGACTTAATTGATTATTTAAATCACCGATTAACTAAGTTGGGGGGGGGGGTTAAAAATCCTCTCTTCCTGTTATTCAGTGTTTTCTTAATTTATTTGAACATCTTGATCACCTTGGTCCCAGGGTGTCACAAATAAGCATGTACCTTATGCCGGTTGATGACCATATACCTACAGTTACTATACTTTGACCAGTGCCATATCCTCCTGCTACTATAGTCTTTGTTTGGGATTCCCATGTAAGTGTTCCTTTTCCGCCATTTTGTTACCTTGTTTATTAATTTATTTTTTCAGTCATAAAGCAGAACTGCTTTTTCTCTCATATTTTGCCATTTCCTCTGTCTATTAATATTCTTGATTGATGTGAAATCAAAATCCAACTCCACGTATAAAATTGTATTTCAAGATTTGCAAATCTTGACTTCATTTATTTTTTGTTACTTAATACCACCAAAACACATCGTAATCCAAATTAATTTTCTAGCGTAGCAGTTTACAGTAGGTTCGTGAATGCAAAGGTTCTTCAGTTAAGAGGTCGTAAGGGCGTGGGGAATCAGCGGGAGAGGCAAAACCTGAAACTTGTCCTACAGTCCCACGACTGTCCAGGGATAAAAAAAACCTCACTCTTTTACCAGTTTCAACACTTTCTTGAACAAAGTTTTTCACTCTTTACAGTGTACAAAAAAAAAAAAAAAAAAAAAAAAAAAAAAAACTCTGGTGACACTTGTATTTATTCTCACGTATATAATCCTGACCCATTTTACTTTCTGTAACTTTCAAGTCAAAATAATGGTAACTCATACTAAGACACTGAAAGCTACAATTGTTTGATAGCAAAAGCCAAACCTCATGAGCTCATGGCGTTACACATATTTCAGTAAAAGCTATCTATAACAGACTTGGATACCAAAAGCATTAAACGAAGCCAAAGTTCAAATACAAGGACATCATACATTCAACTAAAACGAGCACTCGGTAGAGCGCATACCTTTGCCTATATCATGTTGAATATCACAAGATAAGTAATTGAATTGTGCAGATTTTTAGCACTAGTTTCATGAAAATGAGATAGAAAATTGGCTACGATATGGCAACAAGATTTTCTGACCTTTTCGTTACCTTAACCTTAACCATTGACCAAATCATTCCCAAATTCTAATCAAATTGTCCTTGGGTCATGGCCAATCATCCCATCATATTTCATGAGATTTTCCCACGATAATAAAAAAAACTGTTTGACCTTTTTGCAACCTTGACCTTGATCATGTTTTATATCATACGATAGGAAATTGAATTGTGCACATTTTGGCACTAGTTTCATGCAAATCGAATAAAAATTGACCACTATATAGCAAAAGACGGTTTTTTATCTTGACCTTGACCTTTGACCCAATCAATGCCAAAGCAAAATCAAATTGTCCTTGGATCATGGTCAATCATCCTACCAAATTTCATGAGATTCAGTCAAATGGTTTTTGAGTTATGCGAATTACAAACACACAGACATGCAGACAGACATACAAACAAATAAATACAGTACACGCCTATCTAAACATAACCTTGGCCGCAACGAAGTTGGCGAAGGTAAAAATCAATAATCTCGACTTAAAGATCTTTTTTATATATAATCTAACCTCCCCACTGTGACTAACAAACAACAAATAGTCGAAGCATGGCAACTTCCTCATGAAACTAGATAAGTTACTGTACTTGTGTTAACTGTACTAAATTTATATGCAATAAATGGGTAAAAGGAGATAAGTGAACTGTAAAAGACCACAGATGACAAGCTTAGTAACCTGAATATAGTAAGGTGTTTTAAACGAATTAATAAAAAGATAGAAAAAAAAAGTTCAAAGTATATTTGAATTTAAAAAAAAAAAATATCTTTAAAAATGAATTGATAAAAGGAAAGAAGAAAAAAGTTAAACAAAAATATATCTTTAAATCACAGGTTTGGAAATTTCACTACACG
>NC_090731.1:133019077-133021577 GCF_036898095.1 Palaemon carinicauda
GTGCTACATTGGATCCTTCTCTGGTTGCAGCTCATTTTGCCTACACATACACCGAATACTGTAGTCTAGCCTATTCTTAACACATTATCTTCTTTCCTCATACACTTGACAACACTAAGTTACCGAAAAATTCTTCTTCACTCATGGGATTAACTACTGCACTGTAACTGTTCAGTGGCTAATTTCCACTTGGTAAAGGCAGAAGAGACTCTTTAAGTATGGTAAGCAACTCCTCTAGGAGAAGGACACTCCAAAATCAAACCACTCTTCTAGAATCTAGTCTTAGGTAGTGTCATAGCCTCTGTACCATGGTCTTCCACAGTCTTGGGTTACAGTTCTCTAGCTTGAGCGTACACTTAGGCACCCTATTCTATCTGTTTCCTTATTTCCTTTCTTCACTTGGCTATTTTCCCTTAGGGAGCCCTGGGCTTCTAACATCCTGCTTTTACAATTAGGGTTGTAGCTTAGCTAATAATAATAATAATAATAATAATAATAATAATAGGGATAGAATCTAAGACCTGAGCTGTGAATTATGTAATTGGTGGTAAGGTGATTCTGGTTGTCATTAGTAAGATAAAAAAAAACACTGTACCGTAAAGACTTCAACAAGACCAGAAGGCTGAAACCTCAGGCCAAAGATTCTATAGAAATTAAATGTATGGTCAAGTTATTATAAATTAAAACGAATAATTCAAAATGTCATTTAGCTAATTATATTACTTATTTCTAAGGCTCGTAGAAATGCATCGAATCTCAAAAATAACAATCACGAAAAAACATACCTCCACAAAACATTTATATAAATATATTACATATATACACACACATATGTATGTGTGTATATACACGTGTGTATGTGTGGTAAAAGCTAGGTTGATAAAAGGGCATGAGGAGGATCTTGCTATCACATGCGAGATTTACTACTGTATATTAGGATAACGTGTTTTGCAGTCATGCCATCTGGAGGAAAGAGTGTGTAGAATACATGAGTAGTCTGTTATGTATGGCAGTACATATACACATATACACACATAAATATATATATATATATATATATATATATATATATATATATATATATATATATATATATATATATATATATAACTTTGAAGACAAACATATTAATGACTTCTATAAAAGCGTTTTTCAGTCACTATTGATATAAGAAGAGCGAATTCTTCAAGTGATTCATTTTACAGGCAATATTATTCGTGAAACCCCCGTATTTATAACTTGTAAGTAAGCTTAATTTCAACTTATAAACCATTCAACCTGTTCCGAGATACGTATACCAAACTACCATAGGGTCTTTTTCTGAGGTGTGTCTAGTATTAGGTAATAAGGATATTGATTATACGTGTATATACCATCTTAAACAAATAAATTAATTATTCCTTCTCAAAGTGATTAAGACAATGAGACTCCTAACAAGTTTTGAAACATATGGGTATAACCATATATGAGGATTTTTTTTCTGATCTAGATATCGATATGTGAAGATATCTTCTTGAAATTAACGATACCCTTCTCTAGCACGTTACTAATTTGAAAACAGTACCTTCAAGACAATGCGATTATTTCTTGATTCAAAGCTTAAGGATTTAATAAAGGTATATATCAAGAATGCTCAAACAACATAAAAGAACTTCCATGTATTCCAAATTATACAACTCTTCCATAGCCTTACCCTTTTTTCTTTTTATAAGGAAATTCCCCTATAAAAGTACTAAAGGGTTCATTGCAAAACACAAGATTTTTATCTCGGTAGTAATGGGCTTCATGGTTATATAGGTCAAGATGATAATGAGATTGAAATTCCAACATACGGTTACAATCTGGTTTAGTATAGGACGTTAACCCTGAAAGTTGGCCTGAATTCCAGAAAATACAGCGATAAATACTAATAGAACAGCAATGCGATGTATGTAATTTACCTCGTCTTGGAAAACATTCCCCAAACGTCATGAAAACTTGTCGAACCACGTTTCACAGGTCTTTCCAGAATGAGCAGCCGATTAAAAATGTAATTAACAAAACACACACACACATGTATATATATATATATATATATATATATATATATATATAGAGAGAGAGAGAGAGAGAGAGAGAGAGAGAGAGAGAGAGAGAGAGAGAGAGAGGAGACGAGAGAGAGAGAGAGAGAGAGAGAGAGAGAGAGAGAGAGAGAGTACAAAATTATAACTTTCATCACCGAAAAAAATTATGAGGTAGAGTGGGTGGGGATAACGTAATACTTTTACCCTAAAATAATACATAAGACACGTTTTCTCAAAGAATATTACAAATAGTTGAAAAATTAAAAGAATATCGCGCATTAAAAAGAGAGTAAGAACATTTCAAAGAATACCATCTCTCTCTCTCTCTCTCTCTCTCTCTCTCTCTCTCTCTCTCTCTCTCTAGACGATAACCTAAAAAAACATGTATAGGACTCTGGAGTTCCCACCCATCCATTTATTTCAGCTCTTAATCTTGT
>NC_090731.1:133026661-133041661 GCF_036898095.1 Palaemon carinicauda
TCCATACCCTGCCACTCCTCAGAGATCACCCACCATAGATAATGCATAAGGGATAACACAAAAAATTACGTTATACTTTGCAAGACACATCACTAGTGATCAAGTTAGCCTTGGTCTATTGTTACAGGGGATTTATCCTGTACAGATTCAGTACACGTGCGAATGGCACCGTGCGTTCATAGAAGATTCCATTCCGTTCCTTTTCAAAGATCCAGTAGGGCTGGAGGATTAAAGGCTTAGAATGGAACCCCGTCCTGCTTACAAAGGCCCCTTAGATGATTCAGCAGCAGAAGGATACACACTTGGACTGGTAATGGAGGGTGACTCTAAGGATACGAGTAACATGAATTAAGGTATCAGAAACAAGGAGAACGGTTTATCACTCGAAGGTTGTTGAACATGGCCTGGGGAGGGTAAGCGGTGCAGAGAAGGGGAGGGATCAAACTGAATGGCTAAGCTAATATCTATCGTTATATGTGAGGTTCATTTTATGAGCCCACTATCAGGGGTTATAGATAATCTGAACTTCAATTTAAATCTTCATTTTAAACATAAACTCGCGCGCACACACAAATATATATATATATATATATATATAATGTATATATACATATATATAAATATATACATATATATATATATATATATATATATATATTTCTTTTTACCAGACATATATGTATTTCAAGAATTTCTGTAATTCTAGCCTTCTTATTTCCTAGGTAGGAGGATACTCTTCTTGCAAATTGTCCCTCCAAGTAGAAAATAAGTGAAAAAAAGACTTTTGCATACCTTATCAGGAATCGGATAGGTGCATAGGAGTTTCAGAAAATATGAAGTAGTTTGGCCTAAGCACCCGCCACCTATTGAGATACTACCGTTAGAGTGTTACTGGATCCTGTGACTGGCCAGATAGTACTACACTGGATCCTGTGACTGGGTCAGAGAGTGCTACATTGGATCCTTCTCTGGTTGCAGCTCATTTGCCTACACATACACCGAATACTGTAGTCTAGCCTATTCTTAACACATTATCTTCTTTCCTCATACACTTGACAACACTAAGTTAACCGAAAAATTCTTCTTCACTCATGGGATTAACTACTGCACTGTAACTGTTCAGTGGCTAATTTCCACTTGGTAAAGGCAGAAGAGACTCTTTAAGTATGGTAAGCAACTCCTCTAGGAGAAGGACACTCCAAAATCAAACCACTCTTCTAGAATCTAGTCTTAGGTAGTGTCATAGCCTCTGTACCATGGTCTTCCACAGTCTTGGGTTACAGTTCTCTAGCTTGAGCGTACACTTAGGCACCCTATTCTATCTGTTTCCTTATTTCCTTTCTTCACTTGGCTATTTTCCCTTAGGGAGCCCTGGGCTTCTAACATCCTGCTTTTACAATTAGGGTTGTAGCTTAGCTAATAATAATAATAAATAATAATAATAATAATAATAGGGGATAGAATCTAAGACCTGAGCTGTGAATTATGTAATTGGTGGTAAGGTGATTCTGGTTGTCATTAGGTAAGATAAAAAAACACTGTACCGTAAAGACTTCAACAAGACCAGAAGGCTGAAACCTCAGGCCAAAGATTCTATAGAAATTAAATGTATGGTCAAGTTATTATAAATTAAAACGAATAATTCAAAATGTCATTTAGCTAATTATATTACTTATTTCTAAGGCTCGTAGAAATGCATCGATCTTCAAAAATAACAATCACGAAAAAACATACCTCCACAAAACATTTATATAAATATATATACATATATTACACACACATATGTATGTGTGTATATACACGTGTGTATGTGTGGTAAAAGCTAGGTGATAAAAGGGCATGAGGAGGATCTTGCTATCACATGCGAGATTTACTACTGTATATTAGGATAACGTGTTTTGCAGTCATGCCATCTGGAGGAAAGAGTGTGTAGAATACATGGAGTAGTCTGTTATGTATGGCAGTACATATACACATATACACACATAAATATATATATATATATATATATATATATATAGTATATAACTTTGAAGACAAATCATCATTAATGACTTCTATAAAAGCGTTTTTCAGTCACTATTGATATAAGAAGAGCGAATTCTTCAAGTGATTCATTTTACAGCAATATTATTCGTGAAACCCCCGTATTTATAACTTGTAAGTAAGCTTAATTTCAACTTATAAACCATTCAACCTGTCCGAGATACGTATACCAAACTACCAATAGGGTCTTTTTCTGAGGTGTGTCTAGTATTAGGTAATAAGGATATTGATTATACGTGTATATACCATCTTAAACAAATAAATTAATTATTCCTTCTCAAAGTGATTAAGACAATGAGACTCCTAACAAGTTTTGAAACATATGGGTATAACCATATATGAGGATTTTTTTTCTGATCTAGATATCGATATGTGAAGATATCTTCTTGAAATTAACGATACCCTTCTCTAGCACGTTACTAATTTGAAAACAGTACCTTCAAGACAATGCGATTATTCTTGATTCAAAGCTTAAGGATTTAATAAAGGTATATATCAAGAATGCTCAAACAACATAAAAGAACTTCCATGTATTCCAAATTATACAACTCTTCCATAGCCTTACCCTTTTTTCTTTTTATAAGGAAATTCCCCTATAAGTACTAAAGGGTTCATTGCAAAACACAAGATTTTTATCTCGGTAGTAATGGGCTTCATGGTTATATAGGTCAAGATGATAATGAGATTGAAATTCCAACATACGGTTACAATCTGGTTTAGTATAGGACGTTAACCCTGAAAGTTGGCCTGAATCCAGAAATACAGCGATAAATACTAATAGAACAGCAATGCGATGTATGTAATTTACCTCGTCTTGGAAAACATTCCCCAAACGTCATGAAAACTTGTCGAACCACGTTTCACAGGTCTTTCCAGAATGAGCAGCCGATTAAAATGTAATTAACAAAACACACACACACATGTATATATATATATATATATATATAGGAGAGAGAGAGAGAGAGAGAGAGAGAGAGAGAGAGAGAGTACAAAATTATAACTTTCATCACCGAAAAAATTATGAGGTAGAGTGGGTGGGGATAACGTAATACTTTTACCCTAAAATAATACATAAGACACGTTTTCTCAAAAGAATATTACAAATAGTTGAAAATTAAAAGAATATCGCGCATTAAAAGAGAGTAAGAACATTTCAAAGAATACCATCTCTCTCTCTCTCTCTCTCTCTCTCTCTCTCTCTCTAGACGATACCTAAAAAAACATGTATAGGACTCTGGAGTTCCCACCCATGCCATTTATTCAGCTCTTAATCTTGTAGGACACATTTGGGCAAAGCAGACACTTCACAGGCTAGATCAAATTTCCAAGGACTCTTGAGAAAATTCTTATTTCTGTTTAGATATTTAAACTTTTCTTAAAATTGAGTAATGCTTTTAGGCTATGAATTGAAAAGATAAATTATCTTTCCCAACACTAGCCATGCTGTAACAACAATAGCAGTAGTCGTACAGTATATATAACTAGTGTATCAATGATCTCACCTCCAAAAGTAATAAATAATTATGCTCAAATGGTATAACTTTCCAATTGCAAATAAGCTTTAACATACTAAATACAATGAACAACTTTCTTACTGAACTTACCGCAAATAAGACTTCGTGAAAATCACCACAAATGCTAGTTATAATTAATGCAAGGTTCTCCAGAAAGAAGTGTAAAACGATTATGGAGGTTCGAGTCAACCAAAAAAAAAAAAAATAAAAAAATAAAAAAAAAATAAAAAAAAAGGATTATGTTCCCAAATTGAGGTATTAACAAAACTAGCTTTTGGGACAACATCATAACCATGTTATCTATTAACGGGGTAATAGGCTTCTCAAAAGGTAGCAAGAATATTCAAGGAATGATGGATTAATACGTCGCTAACAATGCATTAATCACGCTCTGGCATTAGAAACTCAATCAGTCTCTATTTGAGCATTAATTATTCTCCCAATCAAATGGAAAATGGCGATGAAGGAGTAAACAGGATTTTCCGTTAATTGCTGTTGAGTAAAGGGATCCACCTTACGAGAAACGACGGAAATTTTAGTGTGTTTTTAAACGAAAATGTAGAATCTTATGATATCCAGAGAACAAGAAAGCTTATCACTACAAGCTTTTATTGTGTATGTGTGTGTATATATATATATATATATATTTATATGTATGTATATATATATATATATATATATTTATATGTATATATATATATATATATATATATCATATATATATACATACATGCATACATATATAATTTATATACATATATCTACATATATATATACAGTATATATATACTAGATATATTAGTATATATATATATATATATATATAAATATATATACATATATATATATATATATATATAGAGAGAGAGAGAGAGAGAGAGAGAGAGAGAGATTATATATACATACATACACACACACACACATATATATATATTTATATATATATATATATATATAAACATACACACATATACATATATATATATATACATACATATATATGCATATATATATATATATATATATATTGCTACCGAAAGACCTTGGGAGTGAGGTTGTTGGGATCATGGTTATTTTTCTTGATCATAGTAGTACAGATGGGTGGATTAGCAAATGATAGTCTGAATCGAACGCGGCCCCACATTTTCACTAAGTCACTTGCTCATATGGGTAGTATGGCTGAGTTTCAGTGAAGTCTAACAACCTTGGGCTGGGCTTTAACTAGAATCCAATCAGTGGAAATCTCCGTAAAACCAATGTGCTACAACAGCCAATATATATATATATATATATATAGGGATTACAGGATTACAGGTGAAGATCATATATGTGGTGTGCAGCAGGGTCCAAAACACATCAGTTAAAAGGCCATAATTTATTTAGGAAACGTTTCGAACATTGCAATGTTCATTATCAATCTGTAAAAGATATAAATATAAAATTCTTAAAATTTATACAATAATTTAAAACAAAATAGTAAAAGAATATTAAAACATTATTGATTTTAAAACAGAAAATCGTGAAAAACTAAAACATTGAAACATAAGAGAACCAGTGCTCACCAAGCCATCTATAGGAAAAGGCGAAGAACGAATGAGTAAGAATTGTTACCCATCTATGACTTCAGTTATGCTAAGAAAAGAGGAGAAGCGGAGGCGTTAGAGTTTAAAGAAGGAACGAGGCGTTTAATGTATAACGATTCAAGGGTAGTTAAAAATTCGCTATGTTTTTGTCCCACCAATAATTGAAAAATGTTTTTTGTTTACTTGGGTTTTGCAAATAGCAGCATGATTCCTAATATTAGAAAATTCTGGGTTACCAAGTCTCTGACCAGTTCTGAAGCTGTATCCCATATGGCTACAGTATCTCACCTGCAACAACCTTCGGCAAGATCCAACATAGATACCGGGACATCCCGGGCACTTGAATTTATAAATGATGTTGGACCTCATGAAGGTCTGCAGTTTGTCTTTGTAGCCAAAAAATACATTAATTTTGAGTGGATTGATTGGGATTAGTTGGATGTTAAGGCAGCCGAACTCTTTTTCTATTATTTGTTTAAGTTTGATGGAAAACTTGTTGTCAGATTGGTAAGGAATTGTAGCGAAAATATTTTTCTTTTGTACATTATACGATGGTACTAGAGTGGAGAAATGTCGTGAGAGGAGCTTGTTAATAACCTTGTAAACCATATTTTCAGGGTAAGAGTTTTGCTTGAAAAAATTAACCAAAAATAAAATCTCCTTATGAAAGAGTGACCAACTCGAGGAATAACGTAGAGCCCTATAAACAAGTGTGTATATAGCATTCAGTTTAAAATTTAAAAAACAAGAACTATAAGAATTGTTGGCAAGTCCAGTGTATGTCTTTTTTCCGATACACAGATGTTATAAATTCACCATTGTCTCTGCTTACGTTAATGTCTAAAAAAGGTAGCGAGTTGTTGTTTTCTTTTTCCATAGTGAACTTCATATTTTGGTGTTGAGTATTTATATGGCTTAAAAACATTTCACTATGCCATGGTTGTTTAAATAACACAAAAGTGTCATCAACATATCTTCTATAATACACTGGCTTACAAGAGTCTGGACAACTATTTAAAAAATTCTCTTCAAAAAGATGACATAAAAATATTTGCAAACATATATATATATATATATATATATACACATATATATGTATATATATACTTATACATATATATATATATATATATATAAATATACTGTCTATGTACATATATATACATATATATATACTGTATATATATATATATATATATATATATTCAGTATATGTATATCAAGAAATATGTTGAAATTAAGAAAAAAAACTGGTAATGTCCATATTGAAACATTTAATATATGAAAACTTCAAAACTGATTTCGAAATATGAGGACGATCTTCCCTGAAGCTTCATAGGATCTCTCTCTCTCTCTCTCTCTCTCTCTCTCCTCTCTCTCTCTCTCTCTCTCTCTTAGGATAACACTGGTCACTTTTGGCTCATAACCCAGGATCCCATTTCCGATTCAGAATTCGTCTGGTAACCTAAGCAATAAACTAAGTAGTCAACTGTTGTGGGTTGCAGCTACAGTCAGAGAAAGATATAGAGAAAAGAAAGAAAATTAACACAAGCGCACATGCTCTGTTAAAATAACATATTCAAGGATATAATCCTAACACGTGTTCATCAGATGTTCATGTATATGTGTATGCCTGTGTTCCACATAAAGGATGATTTCACCAGAAAAAACAAACTTTTTCCAAAACTATTCCAATAGCAAAAGACAAAACAAACCGCGCTAAATCCCGCATCTGCATTTTCGCCACCTCGCCGAACCAGGGTAATGAGGTGCCAAAGGAAGATGCCGGTCTTCGAGCCAGATAATGGCGCCCTGAACGACGTGGAAAAAAACAACGAGCAAACAACAAATACGTTAAAAACAACAACAAATACGTAACGAAGAAGGTGGCGTCATGGCGATATAAGGATATCTTTAATCATAAACATTTGGGTTTCTTTTTACGTCAATTAATATGAAATTTTAATTCATGTTATTTAGAATAAATAAGTAAACGTAATAAAATAAGTCATAGTTTTTTCAATGTTTCCAAGCTAATTCTTGGAGGAATCAACTTATTTTGGAGCACAATGAACCTTCCCTATTGAATGATTTTCTTCGCTTATTCCTTCTTTATACAATGAAAATTCAAGTTGATTACAAACAAAAAAATACATACGCTTTAGGGAAAACTGTTATAATCCATGTTCAGACCTCCGACTATAATTTTTTTTTTCTATCTATGATGATAATATACGTATAACATATTTCCTGAGCTGAGCGCACTCGGATGGGTATTATAATCTAAATTTCCCTCATTCACCTAAGGAAAGGAATATAAGGGGACTTTCATGAGAAATTAAGGAAAATCATTTGCCTGTAACGACAGGTTAATATTTTATTCCGGGAACACAGGGAAAGTCAAATCAGTCAACATTTCAAAGTTTACAATCCCATAGTTGATTGCAAATCCTGACATTAAAAATCCTGAAGGATACAATGCAGCCAGAGAAAAGGTATAATCAGTTGAAAGATTCACGACTAATCCCTACGGCAAAGGTCACATTCTTGGACAGTACTTTATTCTTTAATAGAACATCGGTATTACGTAAAATGATACTAGTTTCTAGTCGAGCTTGAAGGTCTGAAAATGCTTACTAAAGTTTACATACTAAACAAAGAGACTTTAGCTGTGGTAAGCAGCTCTTCTAGGAGAAGGATACTCCAAAATCAAACCATTGTTCTCTAGTCTTGGGTAGGGCCATAGCCTCTGTACCCTAGTCTTCGACTGTCTTGGGGTAGAGTTCTCTTCATTGAGGGTACACTCGGGCAAACTAGTCTATCTTATTTCTCTTCCTCTCGTTTTGTTAAAGTTTTTTTTAGTTTATATAGGAAATATCTATTCAAATGTTGCTACTGTTCTTAAAATATTTTATTCTTCCTTGATTCCTTTCCTCATTGGGCTATTTTCCTTGTTGGGGCCCCTGGGCTTATAGCATCCTGCTTTTCCAACTAGGGTTATAGCTTAGCAAGTAACAACAACAACAACAACAACAATAATAATAATAATAATAATAATAATAATAATAATAATAATAATAATAATAATAATAAAAGTTCATTCTTAATACGTCCAACGTTTCTGCGTCAACAGATCTGCCTCATCCCACAGAAGTTTTTTCAAATCATGGAATTAATTAATCGTCTGTTTATAAAACAATCCACAATGGGTTTCCATTCTGAGACGGAGCTTAACAGAAATCTAAACACCATTAACTACATTATCGTTTCAGATTTGGTCATATCAATATATAATAACATACCACCGGTTTTAACACATCGTAATAATAATAATAATAATAATAATAATAATAATAATAATAATAATAATGATAATAATTAACCTCTTCTTCACTATATTCAAATACTATCTAGGAGTCAAATTCTTTTTCTTTTCTGCAAATTAAAGATAACACCGTTGCATATGGTTCAAGATTATTCATAATAATTTGTAATATATAAGCATAATTAATGATTGATTGACTTCTATATTAAAGCAATACAAATTTTAATCATTTTATCCTAATTCAGAAACCAATTTTGTAACGGAACAAACCCAGATATTGTAGTGAACGTTTCCATTTTTCTTCGAATTTTTCTCTTTTGTCATCTTGTTGATTTAGTTGCCGATTTCGTTGCATTATTTACTTTGTGTCAATTTTATTTTCTTCCATCATAACTTGTGAATCAGGCAAAATAAATACGCAAACCCATCATAAAAACCACCTATTAAAAGTATGTCTGCTTTAAGTTTAAAGATGTAAAGGTCACTTATGAATGGCAGAGGCAAGGGACAGTGACAATGCCCTAACAGACAATGCCTTAAAGACTGACATCCAGGGAGGGCCAGGAAATCCATTAATATATATGATAATAAAATTATAACAATAACTATCCTCATCATCATCATCATCATCATTATTATTATTATTATTATTATTATTATTATTATTATTATTAGTAGTAGTAGTAGTAGTAGTAGTAGTAGTATCATGTATACATTGTTGAAGTGAATACGAAAAAAATGACAGTAAACCAAATTTTGACTATACAAATAAGAAAAGTATGAGGAGGATAGAGTTAATCAACAAAACAAAACTCCACTAAACAAAATAATAAAATAAAAGCAAAACACCATATGCTGAAAGTTATGCCGATCACTTAGACCATAAAATCCGGAGCTGGTCAGATATTCGTAATAAAACAAAATAAGATCTTCATAAAGATTACCGTTCTCTATTTTCTTATTTCTCCATCTTTTTCTCAGGACATTCTACCCCGCCCATTCTGAAAAGAGAAAATAGAGAAGAAAGGAGAGAGAAGGGCGTGTCTAGTCTACCTCAAAGTCTAGTAAAATAAGCGTCTGGTTGTGATGTAAACAATGCGAATCCTGCTCACCAGAGATTCTGACCAACACCCAGCAAGACAGCTAGGAGAATTCATGGCATACCACAACTTCTACTCTTGTTTTCTTCTCTCTTTCTTCATTTTTCCTCCAGCTCCTCCTCCTCCTCCTCCTCCTCGCAAAATTTTTTTGTTTCTTAACCAGCAATCTAAACAAACAGCACTATATTACAACGCAGGGAGGGGGATATCTCATACTTCTCAACATGATGCGCTTCCCAGCAAGAGCTTCAATAACAACAACAATAAAACAGTAAGAGGGGGGAAAGAAAGGTAGGGGAGTGGCGAGGGTCAAGGAGGGATGGCGGCAGAAGGGAGAGGAAGAAGATCTACAGCATCAACAGCTGCGTCCCGAGCTATTTTTGCTGTTACGGAGTGGTGTTGACAGTCGCTCGTGACACGGGTAGCTGTCTACCTTACTACTCGGGTTAACGCCGCTATATCGCGCCATGCTGTCAACGGATTCCACGCTATAGCCATTGCAGCTGTGCCAGTGCCAGGCCTCGACTAAAGCTAAAGCTACTCTTTCTGTTGTTGTTGGGAACTCTGTGAAAATGTCATTCTGCAACGAATAATGGAACTGTCACTTCATATCTTGCCTTGTCAAGGCACCCCTTTTGGCAAGGGAGAGGGAATTAATGCCTTGAATGTCAAAACTGACAGGGAAACCTTCATCCATCACCGATAATTCGATGTTTCCTCTTCGTCAATGAGGAAAGGATAATAAATCTAATCAAGTGCTTAGATTAAGACATTCATAAGATGGATTACATCTGCCCAGGTTATTTGACAACACCACAAACATACGTACTTAACAAACATAATCCTGTAGCATTAATATTAAAAAATATATACATAAATGTATAGCCCCACATATACAGGCATATACATATATATGTATGTACAGTATATAGTCGACCTCAGTTTCGACTTGGTCAGGGTTCGAATCCTTGGTAGACCAGAAGCTACTCTAAAACAAAACAAAACAAAAATGATTTCCCTTGGTCTCCGATCCCGAGGCTGAGTGAATTCGATATTAAGAGGTAAATTATCTGTGGCTTATAAGAATAAATGAAAATCACGAGTGTTAATGATAAATTATTTGTCATCTCATATATATATATATATATATATATAATGTATATATATATATATATATATATATATTTATATATATATGAGATGACAAATAATTTATCATTAACACTCGTGATTTTCATTTATTCTTATAAGCCACAGATAATGTACGTCTTAATATGAGCGAATTCGATATTAAGAGGTACATTATCTGTGGCTTTTAAGAATAAATGAAAATCACGAGTGTTAATGATAAATTATTTGTCATCTCATATATATATAAATATATATATATATATATATATATATATCCCTTTCCCAATTGGGGATACCTTAACGTAATAAAAAGGTTTGTGTATCGACATGATCAGCAAAGCTGTACTAGTCAGGGCCCCTTATACAAGGTTGGTTTGCTGTGAGCGATCGGATTAAAGTCTCCACCAGCACCAATCTGCAGTTGGCCAGCGTAGTGATGAAGATGGCCAGACCCTCAGACATGAATAAGAAATGTCTGAGGCCTTTTTCCTGCAGTGGACAAGAATCGGCTGCATGTCATTGTTGTTTTGCTGTTGTATATATATATATATATATATATGTGTGTATATACAGGTGTATATATATATATATATATATATGACAGTAAGAGAGAGAATGAAAAAAAGACAATACTTTTGGTGAACTCGCAAAACTCACGCCTTAAGTAATATTCTCATCTTTACTATATCCTTAAGATCATGGAATTAAACTGATTTCTTTAAAAAGAGAGTTATGTATTGCTATTCTATCTGAAATGAAGATAACTAAAGGTAAATTTTAGATTCTTATAACTATCGCAAAAGTGATATAAAGCTTCTTTATTATTAATGAATAGAGATTTAACAGACCAATGAGTCAAATTGGCTCCTACGATGCAAATGAATAAGCTGTTCTTCATAACTCCCTGTTTAATATCCAGTTCATATCTGTTTCATTCAATGTTTCTCAAAGTTTAAGGGGAAAAGGAATGACAGTGGATATAATCAACAATATTACTCCTATTCATCTTCATTTGTAAGATAATTTATCTTTTGCTGAAGATTTTTTTTCTCATGAGAATAGTTAATTGCTGTTCTGTTTATTAAATTGGGCAGCTTTATATTGTAATCTATATATAAATCTAAATTAAATATGGAATTATTTCTTTATCTCTTTCAGGGACTCGTTGGAAAGGGCCTTGAGGCAATTCTCAGACGGACCACCTGATTGCCAATACCAGTCTTAGGCCTCATTTATATAAAGTGAACTTGATGTATCGGATACATGAAATCGTTGATAATGTATCCATCTATACATGGATCCAACAATATATAAATTGATTTCTGTAAACTAGCTAAGAGGCGCGAATAGTTTAAGAAATAAACTTCCTCATTCGATAAATCCAAAAAGAACAAACATACAAAAGGAAGTAATAATAACTGCACTTTGCTTTCGGATACGCCAGTGAAGATACCATCTTACCAGCAAACCTATGCTCACGAATAGAGTGGGCAAAACTTGGCCCTGCGATTTTAATATACTTGTATGATTTGTAATTCGAGTTTCAAAGACATGAAATGGCTTGTCTCTTGCCAGAAGTACCACTTGAACTGTTTTGTTGAGGCTGGAGTAAAAGCTGAAAGTTAAGATAGCCCAAACATACCTACTGGTTGTTCCCTGGAACGCAATGCATCCTTTCATTTTAACATAGAAGTTCATCAGAGAATTTCTCTAAATCCGAGAATAATTCTTGTAGGTGGTTCAAGATGTTCAATATGGCTCTCGGAAATTATGAAAAGTTTCACATTTTATTTCATCTGAGGAAGCAGTTACCATCTTTGAGAGACGCTAGAGAGAAATAACACTAATTCTGTCTTCAACTTTAGGAACAAAAAATAATCATACGTTAATTCTTAACACTTTTATTCGCCGAGTCTTCAATGTCATTGATTTGCCAATTAACTATTCTTGAAATATATGCATTAAAGTTACACTAATTCACAATGCTTAAATATTTAGTCAATACTGTCTCCCTTATGCCCCTTGTAAAACATCTTAGGGAGAGACCAGATAATTTTCAGAATTCAACTCTTTCACAATTCACTATCACAAGAGGCACTTGTTCGCAATAAACATTTCAATTTTTCACCTCTCTCTCTCTCTCTCTCTCTCTCTCTCTCTCTCTCTCTCTCTCTCTCAGACAACGAAAATAGTCTCCCATTCTAACCCCAGGTATGTCCCCTCCCTCAACTCCTAAATCTTCACCAGCTCCTTGAGCTCCAACGCTCGTCCCTGCTCTTTCCCACCAGAAGAGAAGGAGTCCCTTGAAGAGGGTGACACAGCAGTGTAATAATGCTATCTTAACGAGGATGTTCGTCCGCACATGAATGTGTGTGAGATGTCGGGGAAAATGGTCCCAGCGAAAATAAATAACTTCTGTGTTATCAGCAACACGTCAAATCCAGGCATCGTTGTAGACGGTGATTAGCCAGGGGATTCTAATCGGGTTTTTTTGGGGGTATGGGTTCACGAGTATGGGTACAGTTAAAGCCACGATAATCCTAGAGCGCTGATATAGGATAATTGTTATGACTCTCCGGGAGAGGTTGCGTAGCGCTGACAAAGAGGGGTCTTACCATTGAGTGTGGATTTCAAAATTGGGGCTCTCTCTCTCTCTCTCTCTCTCTCTCTCTCTCTCTCTCTTAGATAGCTGTAGAATTTAAAGTTAGACTTTCTACAGATAAGTAATATGCAAATCATCCTCTCTCTCTCTCTCTCTCTCTCTCTCTCTCTCTATATATATATATATATATATGTATGCATATATATATATATGTATATATATAGATAGATAGATAGATAGATAGATATGAAATAACCAGACATCCCACTCTCCCTTGCTGCCTTTCCACTTTTCAGAAGAGCATTGTTTATTTATTCTTGCAACCAAGATTTAATAAACCAAACCTAAATAAACATCCCGTGCAGTCAGACAATCACATAAATAAATAAGCCAAAATACTCGTATCATTCCTTCAACAAGCGACTGGGAAACCTTTTTTACCAAAAACAAAAAAAAAGAAACAGAAGGCATGCGTGTGTTTTTGTTTAATGCACTGAAGGATAGTTTAAATCACAAATTGTAAACGTAAAGAGGAATTGTAATTAAGTACGAAAAAGATGACTGTTACCAGCACAACAACCCTTTTTCACTAACATGCTGCTTTTTTATTTAAAAAAAAAATGTCTAGAAGAAACATCCACAGATTCATTGTTAGGTTTCTTCTTTGAATATTGAATGAAGAATGGACTAACGGTGATGAAAAATTGAAAAAACGCAGCTTCTAAATAAACACTGGTTGATTTTAGTATTTTGTATTTTTTTTAATACAATACTTCAATGTTAGACTATAAGATAAGATATATATATATATATATATATATATATACATACATATATACATACAACCCTTAGAATAGGTGGGTTTATAGGGTATTACATTTCCATATATTAGTTTGAGCTTTGACATAAGACTGGCACTTCCAAGAGGATCTTGGGGTTTTATGACCAATCTAGTACCAAGGAGGTGTCTAGTTCTGACGAGATTTAACACAGTTTACAACTTTATCCAAACTAACAATATGTGACATTCATCTCTGTTCATATTCTAAATATTTTTAAGTTTACACGTATTATGGTTTGGGAAAATGCGTTCAATTATCACAGGAATTCAGTTTGTTTAATATTGCTGCAAATTATCTAGAGAAATTTTTCAAAGCATATCTAAAAAAAAAATAGAATAAATAATTGGGGGAAGTTATAATGAGCTATCGGTTCATGAAAGCCTTTTAAACAAGATAATGTAATAGGATTAAGTGAAAAATTAAGTTCAATGATAACTCCAAAAGTTTGAGGTATAAGAGAAAAATATGCATCAGTCCAGAACACAAGCAGTTCTGAGCAAGAAGTCTGTGAAGCGTGAATGTAATACATAAGAGATTTTGGCGAATGTTGCGTGACTGCATAGAAAAAAAAAATTGCTATAAATTGTATCTTGGCTTCGTTTTCATTTTTTATGACTGTTGAAGAATATATGATGCGTAACAGGCGAGGCTCATAATTCATTTAATGTTTTGGAGCATTCCTCGGCTTCAGTGAGTCGATTGTGGTTACCGTCGGCGGCGCTTTTGGAGGGTTTTGGTGGTCCTAAGCTGTATTCGTATGAGTCATCGTCCTTGCGTATGCCGTATTCAAGTGTGAAGCAGAAATATACAACGCACATGTATACAGACATCAATATAGCATCAGATATTTGGTAACT
>NC_090731.1:133044161-133046661 GCF_036898095.1 Palaemon carinicauda
GTAGAAGGACACTCCAAAATAAAACCATTGTTCTCTAGTCTTGGGTAGTGCCATAGCCTGTATAATGGTCTTCCACTGTCTTGGGTTAGAGTTCTCTTGCTTGAGGGTACACTTGGGCACACTATTTTATCTTATTTCACTTCCTCTCGTTTTGTTAAAAGTTTTTATAGTTTATATAGGAAATATTTATCTTAATGTTACTGTTCTTAAAATATTTAATTTTTCCACGTCTCCTTTCCTCACTGGGCTATTTTCCCTATTGGAGCCCTTGGGCTTGTAGCATCCTGCTTTTCCAACTAGGGTTGTAGCTTAGCAAGTAATAATAATAATAATAATAATAATAATAATAATAATAATAATGATACAGAGTTGTTAGTCGCTTTTCCATATTGATCAGTTCTATTGGATCTCTCCTTTCTTAGCTTTCTTCAACAGAGAAGATCAATATGGACAAACAGACCATTTATGACATCCGGCAAATATCAACAAATTAGATTCATTTGGTCTAAAAGAGGTTTAATACATGACTAGATTCGGCCAGAACTCTGTTCATGAAAACAGCTTCCCACTCTTCAAATCTGAACCAATATTTTTTTCAACTCTAGGCTTAGGAGAATAACTAAGTTGTTTACATTTAAATTTTACTAATTGAACTCTTCTAATCGCAGCATTTAAATTGTAAACACACTAATTCACAGCTATAATTTCACAAAATTTCTTTATACTATATCATAAATATCATCTTCATATAGTTAAATCAGGTGGGGTGTTATATCTCTCTCTCTCTCTCTCTCTCTCTCTCTCTCTCTCTCTCAGGTATGTAACTAGCTCAATCTTACTCCCAACCACTCATACTTGTGGGGAACACATTCAAGCGCCTTAACTATTATGTAAATTAACTTTAATGCCACTTTTATCAGTAATTAGAATTCAGGCGAAGAACCTCTTATAAGACCCTTCTCAGATATAGCTAGAAGGATATCGTGATACTAAATAATTATCAAGGTTTTTTTTTATTATAAACTGAGATGATATTCTATATTTAGTAACCTCAAAAAACTGGACGTTCATTAGCTATTCGTGAATATAATTATAATTTTGTTGGTTAAATCAAATATTCTGACGCAAACATTTTGTCATAAAAATTTATCAAAAGTTAACGCGTATCAAATGCAATTATTGCTCATATCTCAGTTAAAAAGAAAAGCAAGGAGAGTGAGAGATATCATAATGAATCCACTGAATGTTACCATCCATACACTGGCAGAAATTTTGTCAATACTCAGATTTGCGCAATGACTCTACTTAAAACGTTTAGTGATTTCTAATCCATTTTTGTAAAAACAATATTTTACTCAGTGTTAAATACATTATTCATAATCATCATCACCATCAGCTGTTGCTAGTCCACTGCAGGACAAAGGCCTCAGACATGACCTTCCACTAACGTCTGTTTATAGAGTATGCCAGTTTATACCAGCAAACTTTCTTAGGGATCCATAACTACGACTAAATATTGATCAAACCATTTTATGAATAAATCATGTCAATATTAGCACCCAATGAAACAAGAACTGGTATTCCGGAAAAAAAATTAATTGAATAAGGATAAGAGTAATTACGTAATAATTGCAATAATGCCCAATTACTGTGTCTGTAATCTTTTACTTATCACTTTCCTACCTCAAATAACAATAAATAATAATTAATTTCTTTCCTAAAGAGTTGCAATATATTCATATGTGCAACAAACGGAGTGGAACTTCTCAAAAATTACCAAAACGTTTGTATCACATGGTCTTGATTATGCGAACAAATAACTAAAAATTTTATATAAATAGAATACGAGTACGAACCATTCAAACAAATCAATGCCTATAAGGGTAAAAAAAGAAAGCTCGAGAGTTATGGGATCCTTTGACTGGCCAGATAGTAGTGCATAGGATCTTTATCTCTGGTTACGGTTCACTTTCCCTTTGCCTACACATAAACCGAATAGTCTGGCATATTCTTTACAGATTCTCCTCTCTCCTCATATACCTGACAACACTGACATTACCAAACAATTTTTCTTCACCCAAGGGGTTAACGACTGCACTGTAATTTTCCAGTGGCTACTTTACTCTTGGTAAGGGTAGAAGAGACTCTTTAGCTATGGTAAGCAGCTCTTCTAGGAGAAGGACACTCCAAAATCAAACCAGTGTTCTCTAGTCTTGGGTAGTGCCATAGCCTCTGTACCATGGTCTTCCACTGTCTTGGGTTTGAGTTCTCTTGCTTGAGGGTACACTCGGTCACGCTATTCTATCTAATTTCTATCTTTCTTGTTTGTTATAGTTTATATAGGAAATACTTATTTTAATGTTGTTGCTATTCTTAAATTATTTTATTTTTCCTTTTTTCCTTTCCTCACTGAGCTATTTTCCCTGTTGGGGCCACTGGGCTTATAGCATCCTGCTTTTCCAACTAGGGTTGGAGCTTAGCAAGTAATAATGATAATAAT
>NC_090731.1:133049161-133051661 GCF_036898095.1 Palaemon carinicauda
TTATTATTATTATTATTATTATTATTATTAACAGAAGAAGAAGTAATAGCAGTATTTTCGCACAGACATGAATTCTTAACTGTTATTTCAAAGATCAAACTTCTCCCAAAGCTATAAAATAACATACAGTAGATAAAACCCCGTCATCCACATGGTAATCTGGCTACCTTGAAGAGACAATACGACAATGCTGCAACCATTGCAGTGCACAGTGTATGCAATGCAGGAGAAATAAAGTATCCTTCTCATCCCTTCCATTTCCCATCCCAAGCGAATACCTACAAAAGCATCAATTTGTCTTCCTGGTGTAATTCGACCTGATTCCAATATCAAGTCTCCCATAAAGAAATGTATCACTTTCATAGTGATCAATTAATTTCTGCCCCCTCTCTCTCTCTCTCTCTCTCTCTCTCTCTCTCTCTCCTCAATGCAAACTTTTTTGTACGCACGTATGTCTGCCCGTCTATCATTGTTTGTATGCTCGCAGACGCATTTTGACATTTGAATTTGCCTATATATGAATATATATATATACAGTATATATATATATATATATATATAGATGTGTGTGTGTGTGTGTGTGTGTGTAAAGATAATACGTTGAATAGGAACACATATTTGCTTATCACCCCAACAGCAATAGTGTTTGTAATCATAATAATGGTAACAATAAACGATTATAGAAATGTACAATGATCCCATACGATCTTCCCGCTGCATTCTTTTTAAAAACATCTCTTCAACCAAATTTAAACGTAATCCCTATATTACCGCAGTCAAGAACTTAGCAATAAAAAAAACAAATAATCACGAAGTAATAACAGAGCAATGGAAGATAATGACCCTGTTCCCAACTCACAAGTACATGACGTCACTTAGATTCACGCGCAAGGGAACCTGCATAGTTAATGTCCCGCCAAAAAACCCTTTAAGAAGAGACGAGGATTAATTAAACGTCGAGTAAGAGGGGCAATTAGAGGCGCTAGGTCATTAGTATCTATCAACAAAAAATACACAGGCACATATAAAGTACAATGCTGTCCATACGAGGTGGGGGAGCAGGGAGTAGAGTGAAGAGAAACAGGGGCAGACTTGCGAAGCTGGGGATGAGAGATCCAAACTGGAGGACGGAGATGAGAAGGCGGGAAATGAAAAGCCTTGAGGAGAGAAATGATGAAGTAGCCGAAGGAGAAAGAAAGTTAATCGGGAAAGAGAGAGAGATGAGAGAGGAGGAAAGGGAGACAAGAAGCTGGACGATGAAGATGAAAACCGCTGAAAGAAAATGACTATCTAGGTGATCAAGATGATAAACGGGAGAAAGGAAATTTATATATGAAATTGTGGTTAAGAAATAGAAAACCTGGGAGAGGAAAATAAAAACCATGACGAGTAAAGGGGGGGGGGGGGAGAGGCTGGAGGAGGCTGAACCCTGGGAAGGAAATTATAGACCAGTAGACATACATGAGATCCTTAGGGAGGAAAATTAGGTATTGGAGGACGGAGACGGGAGGAAAATGCAAAATAGGTGAAAATCTGGGGAAATGACATGAGATGTTGGGAAAGGAAGATGAATAGGTAGGGGGGAAAGAAAAGGTAGGGAGGGGACGAGCAACGGGTTAATTTCGTTAACTGGAGAAAGAAAAAAAAAAAAAAAAATACTTTCACGCATGCAAAACAATTAAGTGAAAATTAATTGAAAAAGACTTTCAAAACTGAGGAACACCGACGAGCTGGTGATACAGAAGAATCACCCAATTTTCAATGAACATAAAAAGCAAAACTTACGTGTGGAGTTTGTGAAGGTAGAGGCAAGCCAGCAACCGACGCTCGAACCCCTCCGCATGCAACACCTGAAACAACAACTTAGGCGTGAGTGATTGCCAGTCCATCTAGAGCTATTCAACTCTGCAAACAAAGCTCATCCCATTGTGTATAATTAGTCATTATTTTTTTCAATAATATGAATGATATGAGATATATGTATAGCAACATTTAGGGTTCTGGTAGCTTAATCGAAAAGTCCATGCCTAGCAATCTGTTACACGGGGGTTCGAGAAACTCTCAACTCGATAGTTTCTTGTAGTGTGCTGTAACTAAAAGAGTTTTTTCGGAGCCTATAGGTTTACCTACTGAGTCATCAGCAGCCATTGCCTGGTCCTCCCTTGTCCTAGTTTGATGGAGAAAGGGTTTGGTCGCTGATCGCATGTACATATGGTCAGTCTCTAGAACATTGTCCTGTCCCTTATCTCTGCCATTCATGAGCAACATTTAAACCTTAAAACTTTATAAATAGGAAAAAAATGGAAAATCATGAAATAATCTTTTCTATAAACTCTTAAGTTTCATTAAACAATGAGAATTCAAAGAGACAAATTAAGATAGATTATTCTCAGGTATTTAACGATATGAACAAACCACTGAAATATAAAAGAATCTAAATTTGGGAAGTTTTTAAACAGCTACGAATACAATCTAGACATTATCATAGTTATTGAAACCT
>NC_090731.1:133054161-133064161 GCF_036898095.1 Palaemon carinicauda
GAGAGAGAGAGAGAGAGAGATTAAATTCTATAATTACTGTGAATCACTGTGAAAATTATTTACTCGAATGAAAGTTCTTCGATTGAAGATGACAAGGTTTCATTGCAGTTGATACCGTAAACATGTAAAGTAATTGTGGAACTTATATGCCGTTTAGTTTTAATTAATAAACCGCTGCTAAGACTGAACAAACGAGGACAATCTGACAGCGCCGCATACTTGCTGTGATGCTTGTTCTCGTGTCATTAATTGCATTCACAGTTTAGTGACTAGTTTCTTTTTCTGTCTTCTTTGCGGCGTGACAAAATTCCACCTCTTATCTGACAGTAATAAACATTCCGGTTTTAAATCTAAAAACTTACGCGTGTTAAAAATCGAATAAATTAACTCGGCAAGGTTAACCACTGACTTCAAAGGGTGGACTTCGCCGCTGAAGGTGACAGTAAAAACAGATCATAAGGTGATATCAACTCGCGGTAGCAGCGATCTCTTCGCAGTGACAGAAATAAGGATGGCACTCCCCGAGAGAGCACTAAATCGCCCCACCAAATAATCTTGACACCATCTTCATCCTGAAAGAGAATCGCTTGAGACCACCGCTACAGTCAGCGTCCGCCAGAGTTGCTGGCTACCTCAGAAGTACAATGCTGGCAACTCTCGGCGTATTCTCACAAGGCCTGTTTTGTTATAAGCTTTTCTATTTTTATTTCCTTAATTCCACTTTGGAATTTATACCACACACCGAACCTAAGAAATTAGAGAGCAAAGAATGTTAATGGCATTTTGTAAAGGGCGACCTCACACAAAGATGCCACAACTCTTCTTTACGTTCCATCAACTATTCTAGCTCAGTAGCATAATAGTTTATCAATGTGTATGATACTATCTAAGTGTTCTGTTCCTTAATACACTGACAGCCAGCGTTCATTGTATTTTAATAGGTCGAAATTTAGAATATCAAAAGAAATTGAATAGCTGCTGGAACACCTAACTCCACTTTAGTCAAAAAGGCCTTCTCGTAATAATATTTTCAAAAGCATTAAGAATTTTATTGTCTATTTGTATCATGTTTTATGAAATGAGGTGGTGTGCTTGCCATGCCATTTTCATCCCCGGATACAACCCACTACAGCTGACTGATTACTACAAACCTAAGATCATGTTTGGTCAATTAAAACGCAATCGTTTTAACTAAGCACAGATTTAAAGAGGAATCTCTCCCTATGGAGGCAATCATACTTCAAATATTGTGAGAAATCCATATGTATATATATATATATATATATATACATATATATATATATATATATATCATAAACACACACGCACACACACACACATATATATATATATATATACATATATATATATATATATATGTGTGTGTGTGTGTGTGTATATATATATCTGTGTGTTAGTTCCATGCCTACGAAGATAAATGACATATTGGAACTTTTTTTATCTTTATTGTATACACTACTGTATAACAACAACCACAATAATAATAATAATAATAATAATAATAATAATAATAATAATAATAATAATAATAATAATAATAATTATAGTAATAATTTGGATATAATCACCTTAATGCAAAGGAGACAGAATTATCGATGTTCTTCTGAAGTAACATAAAAGCATAAGGAGACAAAATTTAAAATCATTGTCATAAGAACAAAAATACGAGAGAGAGAGAGAGAGAGAGAGAGAGAGAGAGAGAGAGAGAAAGGTCGGGGAAGTAGGATGAGAAAGGATCAAAGGACTCTTTCGTTCAAAGATAACAAAAGAGCCTCCGATAAATCGGATAGATTAAGCGGATTTGGAAAATATGAAAGACGGTAAGAGTTTTATGTGTCTCTTATTGTGGAAGAACTGAAAAACTTGCAATGTATGATCTGAAATATATTTCAATATACACGAATAGAGATAAAATCTTTCATATTTGTATTATGTGTATGGTTACATTTACAATAGTAATAATAATAATAATAATAATAATAATAATAATAATAATAATAATAATAATAATAATAATGAGGAAACGGATCACTAAAATTGGGAGACATGTGAAGTGAATTATATTAAAACAGTAAAAACGAAATTTTTCGGAAACTTACTACTACGCAATCTAATTCAAAAGGAGAATGTTCGGTTCTCTAAGGCTATAGTATTATATTTTCTAAATATATTTTTACATATAAATCATTGTGGGTCTGATTGTTAAACAACAACAACGACAATAAGACAACAATATTAATAACCAACAATAATGATGATGAGAACAGTGCAGTTACTGGCAAATTAGTTTGCCGTTGAAAAGAACTAAATTAGATTAATAGAAAACTGTCTTATAAAATCAACGACACTTAGGCGACCAGTCTTCAATCAAACACGCAAAAAAGTTTTAAAGGTCGCTGATGAATGGCAGGGGCAAGGGACAGTGACACTGCCCAATCACAAGCAGGCCAATGCCCTAGAGAGTGACCATATATACATATGATCAACGCCCAAGCCCCCTCTCCACCAAATCTATGACCAAGAAGGGCCAGGCAATGGCTGCTGATAACTCAGCAGAGACCCCTATAGGCTTCCCCAAAACCCCCATCCTTAGTTCACGAGGATGGTGAGGTCGCAGCTACCAAAGAAACAAACGAGTATGAGCGGGAATCGAACCCTAGTATGGCGTTCAACAGTCAAGGACGTTACCACATCGGCCAACACACCCCTACCGAAATAATAATAATAATAATAATAATAATAATAATAATAATAATAATAATAATAGTCATCATTATTATCATTAAACAGTAGGTAAATAAAGACTTTCCGAGATTTGTATCTCATAAGAGATATCTGTTCTTTTTCAAATCTTCAGGAATTCATCACCGCCAACCAACAGTTTATGTAACTTAGACCACGCAGAGCAAAGGAGCTGAGCCTTCTCAAAACACTGATAAATCGCAGGTGTCTATGGGGAGAGAGAGAGAGAGAGAGAGAGAGATGAGAGAGAGAATATAACTGAAAATGATAAATGGTTTGTTGTATGAGAGAGAGAGAGGAAATAGAATCTTCTTTCTGAAAAACGAGAGAGAGAGAGAGAGAGAGAGAGAGAGAGAGAGAATTATAAATGAAAATAAATGGTTTGATGTATAGCAGAGAGAGAGGAAGATATAATCTCCTTTCTGAAAAATTGCAAACCGTATAAGTGTACGAGAGAGAGAGAGAGAGAGAGAGAGAGAGAGAGAGAGAGGGGGGGGGGGTAAATGATTAATGTTTTGTTTGTATGACAGAGAGGCAGTGAGATAGAATCTCCTTTCTTAAAAATTATAAATCGTGGTAAGTATATATATGAGAGAGAGAGAGAGAGGAGAGAGAGAGAGAGAGAGATAAACGTAAATGATTAATTGTTTGTTTGTATGACAGAGAGGCAGTGAGGTAGAATCTCCTTTCTGAAAAATTATAAATCGTGTAAGTATATATATGAGAGAGAGAGAGAGAGAGAGAGAGAGAGAGAGAGAGGTGTAAATGATTAATTGTTTGTTTGTATGGCAGAGAGGCAGTGGGATAAAATCTCCTTTCTGAAAAATTATAAATCGTGTAAATATAAGAGAGAGAGAGAGAGAGAGAGAGAGAGAGAGAGAGAGATGTAAATGATTAATTGTTTGTTTGGATGGCAGAAGGGCAGTGAGATAGAATCTCCTTTCTGGAAAATTACAAACCGTATAAAGTGTACGAGAGAGAGAGAGAGAGAGAGAGAGAGGAGAGAGAGAGAGAATCCCAAATAGCCCCTTCATTCCTGGAACAAACATGGCCCGCCCAAGGAGAGAGAACCTAATGCCCGTCTCTGAATGAGATCCCCAGTTGTTGGTGTTCCTCCTAGCTTGATGTCCTGTCCAAACATCGAAGGGAGGACGAAGTCAGGATGGCTCTGCCCTGAGCTTGGAGGAATAACCCTGAACCACGTTCCCATACCATACCCCTCTTGAGTTAATGAGGTTTTTTCGAGGAATGTGTCCTATTTACTACATAACCTTAGTAATACCTATGATCTTACATTCCTGTCTCAGATCAGCATAATCTTTTTCGTCTTTTGCGTGTAAAGGCAACGTTTTTTTTTTTTTTCACAAAATATCTGTCTTCTGTTAGCAAAAACATTTTGGGCCACTTTCTTTGTTACATCAGTGTCCTCCATGATTTTCACCTGCAGGAGATGCTTTCCTTTTTTTTTTCTTTACACCATAACTGCTATATATAATTTTTTCTAAGATTCAAATCAGTGCTTTAATAATCAAGTAACAATGCAGGAATATTTACAGAAAGCCTAATGTTTATAAACCACTAATAAATATGAATGAATTTTTATCATAACAGCGATCTATATATTTCTACAAAACATAACCAAAGGAAAATGAATTTCTAGAAGACCAGTACATCATTTTGTTAACAATGTACCACTATAATTGAAATAAAATATCACTGGATCATTCTTGAAGAATTCTACTTCTCGACATATTTCGCAAGAATACACAAGAGAAGGTCAGGAACACCAGTTCAACAAATAATGCAGTTAATTGTTGTTTTGTTTCTTAATTTAAATACAAATTAATAAACAAACAAAAAATTCACTGACTATTGATATTTATTAGCAATGACAAAAAGAAAAAAAAAAAAGATAGTTAACAGTCATGAAATTTGCAACCCGCAACACACTTCTGATTCTATCTTTATTCCGTCTGCGTCCGATCTTTCAACAAGACCTATTAATGACGCAAGATCTTAGATGATAGAACTCCTTATTAAAAAACAGCACCAGACTCCTAATAAAATCTTATGTTTTAAAATACAAACGTAATGCTTTCTAACCAACTATATACTATTTTATAATTTTTCTTATTTTTTTTCTACTTGTCCATTCCTTCAGTTTTTATCCCACATTATATTTTTCTAAAACTTGTCACCTCTGCCAAGAGATGGAATCTTGAATTGCAACCATGTCCCTCAGTTAATGGCTTTCCCATTTAAAGTGTGTTTAAAGCACCATGTAGGAGATAGCGAGAGTCCCTGCAGAGGCAGTATTGATAAGATGTCTTGGTCAAACATGAAAGGATTAACTCAGTAGCTCGAGATAAAATCAACAAACTCAAGACACCTTCACTAATATTTATCAACACAAGCAAAGGATGTACAACTTTAATTGATACTATTGCTACGAATAATGAAATAGAAAAATATCCCAACATAATAAATAAAAGCAAAGGATGTACAACTTTAATTGATACTATTGCTACGAATAATAAAATAGAAAAATATCCCAACATAATAAATAAAAGCAAAGGATGTACAACTTTAATTGATACTATTGCTACGAATAATAAAATAGAAAAATATCCCAACATAATAAATAAAAGCAAAGGATGTACAACTTTAATTGATACTATTGCTACGAATAATGAAATAGCAAAATATCCCAACATAATAAATAAAAGCAAAGGATGTACAAGTTTAATTGATACTATTGCTACGAATAATAAAATAGCAAAATACCCCAACATAATAAATAAAAGCAAAGAATGTACAACTTTAATTGATACTACTAAATCTCAACAATTTATAAAGCCCATTCTACTGTTTGACGAGAGAATAAAACAATAATTATCAATTAGCATAGAATTATAAAAGGAATGAACTCCTTTTCAGATATATTAAACAGTCTGAGAAATTTTGACAAAGGAAACATTTTAAAACAAAAAGTCTGATAGGTTGGAACTGAGGTCTATTATCAAGAGAAACTCTGAAAATAGAAATTAGTGATTAAAGTGAACCGTTTCCTGATAAATTTCATTTGAAAATAATCTTGAAATAGGATTATCTATTCCGACAAAGAAAAGTTAACTACGGGTATACAATGAAAATTAAAACCCAATACTATTAAGTAGAGTGCGAGAGATAATGATGAGACACCAAAACGGAAAATAACTAGTAATTAGTCACCTGCACTCACTTTTTAACCTTCTACTTAACCTCCATCCCGTTTCCATTCGTCCATCTTGCTGTCTAACCTTATTTTATCTTTTACTTCAAAGTGCAACTATGGGATTTCTTTTCCCCCAATTGCATCACGGGGCTGAATGACCTCCCCGGTCACAACGCCAGGCCATATGCCACAAATTCCTTCACTCAAAAACAATTCAGATCGAATCATCAGATTAAGATTTGAGGTTTAGAGGCCACTCATGAATGGCAGAGCCATGGGACACTGCCTTACGAACTGACTATATACTGTATATATATATGATCAGCGCAAAAGCCATCTACTCACCCAAGGTAGGACCATGGAGGGTCAGACAATGCGTGCTGATGACTCAGCAGGTAGACCAATGGACCAATAGAAAAGGATGGTGAGGTTGCAGACACTACAAGAAACTATAGAGCTTAAGCGGGAGTCGAACCCCAGTAGGGAGGTCGTCAGGCTGTAACGTTTCCAATAGGCCACCACAACATCTGTGGCTATTCTCCTCCTTATGTTGAGAAAAATAATAAGATATAAAAGAAGAGAAAGAACTAAGAATGGTAATCGTAGTCTTCGCTGTTGAAGATGGTGTGGGCGTAAGAGCGTTGGCGTCAAAACTATGGGTATCAATAAATGTCGATTTTGGTGGAGGGATCCACGTTATGTTTTTCTTTACAAGGCAATGAATTCATAAACAGATACTAAAATATACACACACACACACACACACATATATATATATATATATACATTATTTGTAAGAATATACACTTTATATATAACTTTATAATGTGTGTATACCCACACACATATATATATACATATATATATATATATATATATATACATATATATATATATATATATATTTATATATATATATATATATATATATATATGACCATAAACCCATTCAGCCTTCTGATATCTCAAGTCCCTCAGGATGCGCCATTATTTGTTGACCTCAGCAAAATCTAATACTGTATCTACAGTATTTATTGGTGTAATGGTCTTTTGAGCAGAAAGGCCCCAACCGTGACGCCACCTAAGCACTGAACCAATGGGGTACATAAGGCTTTGTTAAGTCTCTTCCCAGCTTACATCAGAATTTAATTGTAAATACAAGCCTATCAGTTTGAATATATTTATGTGTGTATATATATATATATATATATATATATAGATAGATAGATAGATAGGTATATAGATAGCTAAACAGATATATAAATAGCTAGATAGATATAGATCTATATATATATACATATATATATATATATATATATATATTATATATTTATGTATATATATGTATGTGGTTGTGTGTGTGGTATGTGTACACACCAGTTTGTATAATATACATACTGGTGTGTACATATATATATAATATATATATACATATATACACATTATATAATATATATACATACATATATATACATATATATATATATATGTATATATATACATATACACATATATATATATATTATATATATATAAATACACAAACACACACACACATATATATATATATATATATATGTGTGTGTGTGTGTGTGTGTATAAACGAACAAGCAATGACTCTCTACCAAGGTTTCTTCAGTTGGCTTCATGAATAACTTAGCAGATAATAAACGATCGTAAAACTTAATCTAATCAAGACACTGCATGGGTGTTGATACCATCAAGCGATAACACAGTCATGAAAGATTAATATTAGAGGGACCCTAAGTCGTCGCAAAATAAGAAAAAAAATAAAATTGCAGTCGTACCTTGGCATAAGCCATTAATTAGTACACTAGGAGGCAGATCTTACATGTACAGTATATATATATATATATATATATACATATATATAAATATATATATATATATAGATATAGATATATATATATATATATATATATGTGTGTGTGTGTGTGTTTATACACACATACCACATACACATACCACACACACAAACACATACATATACATATATAAATATATATATATATATATATATATATATGTATATATATACGATTTATATCAAACGAATTTTTCCAATTAGAAATACTGTATAGGGAAATTAAATGATCTTTACTATAATAATTCTTACCATTTTCCTCCGTGTGACGTTTTCAATAACATTCTTATAAGCCACGGATGAAATATTTACTAAAGTTACTTTAGAATTACGGAAAATTATGTAAAAATTCACAAACTTATAGCAAAGATTAAGCACTAAGGTACAGTTTGCCACAGGAATTCCTGTCACACCTGGCTCTTAAAAAAAGCACCTTATGACACCCTTACTGCCCGGAGAGTAACTAAACAGATAGTGTAGGGAGATCTGGGAGAGGTAGTGGGGAGGATAAGTACAGGAATTCGCCAACGCAGTAAGGGTGTCGTTGAGTGCACTTCTTCAGAAAAAAAAAGTGTCACAGGGATTCCAGTGTCCAACTATAGTCAATTCTTTTTAGTGAGGCAGATTTGCACCGACTCGTAGGGGTGCCCTTTTAGCTCGGAAAAGTTTCCTGATCGCTGATCGGTTGGAGAAGATCATTGTAACAAATCAGATAGCTAAAAGGGCACAGTTGCGAGTCAGTGCAAATCCGCCTCATTAAAAAAAAATGAGTATAAACATGCCATTTATTTCTAATCAACTCGACCCATAAAATTATTAACAAACTTATTCTAAATTCGACTGATTCCAATGCGGTCTCATACCAAGGTATTTATGTAATGACTTAATAAGATATGAATTATGGGAAATTGGCTTTACAAATACCATAGCAGATTGAAGTTGATAAATACCGAGATGTCTCAGATTTGTAGTACTTAATAAGAATACAGTTTCTAGGCTTCACCATACACGAAATTTGAATACAATTATGCATTTTACTTAATGAAATCAAATGAAAAACAAAATATAATTTTCAATTACATGAAGAAAACAACATATAGCTGTTTTTAGATGATCAAATGATCGCTCTATAGTCAGTTTTATATTGTTTGGCTGCCAGAACAGTGAATATGGGAATAACAATGATAGGAGTAGGAGTAATAATTTTAACAACGGGGATAAAGATAGTGATGATGAATAAAAAACGAAGTAAAACTCTAGGAGAGTTAAAAAAAAAATGAAATGAATAAAACTTGATTACTATGAACAAACAATACGATTAACGTCGACGACGATGAATACTCCATGAAAAGGTATTCTATAAAAAATTGTAGAAATAACTTAAAAAACACAACTGGGTTTTAACTTAAGAGAGTACTTGTACACTGAAGTATACCCGTAGTTTCGAATTTCATGTTGTGGGATCTCTGATTTACAAACGTTCTCTCTCTCTCTCTCTCTCTCTCTCTCTCTCTCTCTCTCACAATTTCAAAGTTCTTTAAAGTCACATCACTTTACTTTATTCATTATCAACAAAACGGCAGGGTATAACATTTATTTCGCTCTCTCTCTCTCTCTCTCTCTCTCTCTCTCTCTCTCTCTCTCTCTCCTTCAATATTGCTCCTTCTGGGCCATACTGTAAAAGAAGCGACAGCAACACCTGGAATGTTAATTAATATTCCATAATGAATGCACTACCTGCGGCGATGACGATGCTTTGGTAAGTGGAGGCGTCATAAGTGAGAGAGAGAGAGAGAGAGAGAGAGAGAGAGAGAATATATATATATATATATATACATAAATATATATATATATATATATATATATGTATATATATATATATATATATATGGCCATAAGAAGACACAATATAACGACTGCTGTCATCTTTCTGTTGAATCAAAGACAGAATCTACAGGAAAATAATTTCAAGAGCATCAATCATTCCATATGCGTAACTCAGAATGTCTAAGTCCTCCCACACACACACACAACAATGCAAGACTCGTCTCTTTCATCTTGCGCTTCCCAAATATGAAAGAAATAGCACATCACATTTGAAAACCTTGATGAACACACACACACACACACACACACAC
>NC_090731.1:133066661-133074034 GCF_036898095.1 Palaemon carinicauda
TGTACAATTTCTCCACGTAGTGCAAGTACCCCAAAACACGATAAAATAACTTTCACTCAGGGTAATATCTTCTTAAATGTATCGTCGTATTTCTAGTCCTCACGCTATCAACACTTATAATTCTACAAGAAATAAACAAAACTAACCTCTACTACTTTCACCCCTTTCCTTCCATTGGTATTCAATATGCACACCCAACTATATCCACCTGAGATGGCTCAACATTCCTTTTTGTATAGTTCAAAATTTTATTTTAAAAACATTTTGCAAGGACCCTATTACCTACCTTACTTTTATGCTGCGACCATACTCGTTTTTTCCGACTAAAATAATGCATTACATTTGCTCAAACAAATCTATGAGCAATCATTGTTCCATTTTTCACATATTCTCTCCAGTGTATCTCTATTTTTTTTCTTTCATACCAATAAACTTAATCATTTGTAAACTGTCAGCTACTTAATGAACGACCCATCCCACAATTTTGAACCCACTTATCCAAGCCACTCTCAGTTTTCTCTCATCACTCCTTCCTTAATAATGATTAACAAGAGCCAAAGAGACATAAAAAATTCTTTTCCAGGTTTTCCAGAACGTCCACTTCATACTAAAATAGCCAATTAAACGTCTAGACACTCTAAAACCCGCTTAACATTCATCATATAACTTCTAATCGTTGTCAACATCTTACGGTCTACGTCCAATGTCTGCATTTCTTAAATCACTGACACATTTGCATATTCTCGTTATATTTGTTTCTTCCTTTCCTTCTGCAAACTATTATCAAACAATACTTCACGAACGGTTAGCGTTGTTTATCATAAGAAACTTAAAAAAAAATAGTTGTTATTGCATTTGTAACAGTTATTTACCAGAAATTAAGAAATCATTGTGGCTGTTGCACTTTAATCAAAATACACAAACAAACACACACACACACACACACACACACATATATATATATATATATATATGTATATATACATATATATATACATATATATATACATACATATATATACATGTGATATATATATATATATATATATACTGTATATATATATATATAATATATGATATACATATATTATGTAATATGTGTGCATGTATGTTGATTTATAGAATTTAGTCCATATGGCCAAGCGCTGGGACCGGGTAGATCATTACGCGCCAAGGCGTATCTGAGGGATAAGGAAAGGAAGAGGCGATCGAGGTAAAGTAGAAGAAAAAAAAGTGGGTGCAGGGATTGACTCATGGGATCCAGCAAAGACCCTTCAGTAATACCTACAGTGCACCGCAAGAAGGGAATTGACGACATTAACCCCTTACGTAATATGCTAATACGTATGTGTGGGGTACCTTAATGAGGTTAAAGGGTTGTGGGGGCCGATGTGGTAACGTCCCTGACTGGTGAACGCCAGACTGGGGTTCTATTCCCTCTCAAACTCGTTATTTTCTTAGGCCGCTGCAACCTTACCAGATGGGGAGGTTGGGGAGCTATAGGTCTGTCTGCTGAGCCATCAGCAGCCATTGCCTTGCCCTCCTTAGTCATAGCTTGGGTGGAGAGGCCTGGGCGCTGATCATATGTGTATATGGTCAGCCTCTAGGGCATTGTCCTGCTCGATAGGTCAATGCCACTCATGGGCGGCCTTTAAAAACCTTAAAGGATTTGAACAATGCCTCGGTTAGCAAAACTGTACTAGTCAAAGACACCCATACTAGTTTACTTTTCTGTGAGCGATTAGACTAAAATTTCCCACCATCAGCAATCTGCACTAGCCAGCGTGCTGAAAACAGGCCAAAACCCAGGCATTAATAGAATTGACAAGCTGGGGCCTTTGTACTGCAGTGGACTAGAACGGCTTCATTTGTTGTTGTTGTTGTTGTGTACTGTATATATATATATATATATATATGCATGTATGTGTGTATACACTTACACGTATGATACTTTTGCATGTCATAGAAAAACAGAGAGGCCCCCTTGTTACATCAGCCGACCACAAACGAAGCTCTACACAGGTTCCCACAAGAGCTTCCTAGCCTCCGATACCCAAAACTGAAGCCCTCGCCGTACCAATCTCATCGACATTCATTTCCTTTTTATACAGAACCTGATATCCTTTTTTTCCTTGATCCTAATGGCTTACGCGAGGGCGGCTGGGTTCTTTTACACTTCCGGCTTTGGGAGGGACGCCTGAACTGAAGCCATCCTTTGCAATGTGCGTTTGCGTGATTTCCGCAAAACTTTATGGTGCAGAAGTCAACGTTTGATTTTTCTTTTTCAAGAAGAATTCATCACATACATCTTTAAACTAATATTTCGGCTTGCGTTTCTGTGTGTGAAGTGCGTATTCAAACAAATGGTTATTTGTCGCAAGAAAATTTTAACTTCCTTCTCTGTTGGAATATGTGGACTAAAGTTAGAATCTCTTATGACCTATTCCCAAAATTAATAATAATTAAACCATTCGGTGGTAACCACGAATTGACATCCACATGAAATGGTTGACATAGTATATATAAATATATTTTATAACTAGTATATTGTACCGGACGTGTTTCATACACGCTCATACATCGTAAAACTTTTTTTTTATTGGGGGGGGCTCTCTCTCTCTCTCTCTCTCTCTCTCTCTCTCTCTCTCTCTCGCACTAATAATAATAAAAAAAAACTTTTAAGCTCATCATTGAATGTTTCACATTGTTGGAATTTGTGTGCACTTGCTGCCCTCAACCGTTTGTATATAACCTCGTCATAATGTTGAATAAAGTCAATTACATTCACCTCGCCTTTCTGTTAGTACCTAACAGCTACCTTGAGACGATATACTGGTTTCGGCCCAAATGGCGTTTTTTTTTTCTTTTTTGAGAACCCAAAGTACTTAAAATCTATTATTCATAACCATAAAGCGTGTATATACAGTATATCCATACCTATACATCTATCTATATATGATATAATGTATTGCTTTTAGGCCACTAGCAGGTTTTTCGAGAGTCTATAGTATTTAAAATCAGTTCTTCAAGCCCACAATGCATGTGTATATACACAAACACGCACACACACACACACACACACACATATATATATATATATATATGTGTGTGTGTGTGTGTGTGTGTGTGTGTGTGTATTCAAAGCCCGAAGCTAAAGCATGAAAGTGGCAGTGCCAGGAGTGTTATTTTATCTCCGGTGCTCTCCAGAGGAAACGTTCTACCGCTGTTAGATATATATTTCCGTTTTGTTACACTGTTAGTAAATAACTTACGTTACGTACAAAAAAAAAAAAAAAAAAAAAATTAAATAGTATTGGCTACGAATAAAAGGTGGCCCTGGTAAAAAGTGCTTTATTCTATTTTGTAGAGCGAGCATGGAAGCATTCTTAAATGCTGCCAAAATACAATAATTTTAGTGATTTCTTTACCTAAAAATACTAGTTAAGTTAATGTCACGTGGTTCAGATTTTTATTTTACAGTATATTACATTTTTTTCTTTATTTGCAAGTAGCCTCTATAAGTAACTACATAGCACAACATGTTTCTCAAAACGACATAATTTTTATTTTTGAGACACTGCCTAGGTAAGACGGGTAGTTTTTACGGTATCAGATTTACCTTTGACTCGGCGCCTCATCTTCGTTTCGTGTTCCTAACTTTATAATGTTAGGTTCTTCTACATGACAGTATTTCGCTTCGCCCCATTTCCTAAATGTTACATAGTATTTCTCTTTCTTAATCACATCTTCAATAAGTAGAATTTCACAATTTATATTTCGTCATCTTGACAACTCTATATCGAACTTCTTTTCCCATAACTGTCAATCAGTCTCGAATGCTCAAACTTTAAATTTAATGAATTATATAACTATTTGCTTGTATTAACGTGTATCTTACTCTTAGTTTATACAGTATCCCCGTCCTTCATAGAGAGAGAGAGAGAGAGAGAGAGAGAGAGAGAGAGAGATGGTTCCTGACAGCCTGAGTGGGCTGATAACTTCAAGAATTACCGTACACAAGAAGCAAATGTTTGTTTTGATCGGCTTCGTCAGGTTATTTTGAGATACAGCCGTGAGTCACCTCCAAACAGAACATGAAGGACCTGAATTGCGTCATGGCAGGAGGACGGATTGGCCGGGCTGCTTGCTCTAACAGATGGCACATATACGCAATTCACAACAACATTAACAACACATCCAGCCATTTCTAGTCCACTGCGGGACACTAAGCACTAAATAGTAAACACAATATATTGATAACTAGCAATTAACAACACTTACTAGAAAAGTATAGTAAAGGGTTGAATGTGGAAAAGAGAATGTTATTTAAACAAATTATGAGAAAAGTGTGCAATAAAAGTAAGAAACAAATAATATACCTAAATTCCATAATTACAATCACTAGCAACCAATAAATATTTACTAAGTATAAAAAAAAATGTATATACCGCCAATTCAGCATATATAAGTAAATTAGCAGAAACAAGCAATTAATGAAAGGCATACGCATTTTATTCTAAGCAAAGTATTTTTTCCACAATTCATTATATGATTTCAAAAACCAATAAAAGCAAGTAATTTATAGATTTAAATACGCGCTGCAAACATATCTGATGCAAGCAATGTATTTTCAACAATTAATAGAATTTACTGGCAAACTACGGTATTTCAATAAATAAATAAAAGATGAAGCCATGTCTATTTTGGGAGCTATGACTAACAGTCTAAGAAGAGCTCTAGACAATAATCAACGATCGAACTAGCAATATCTTTAATGCATTCAATAGCCCATATAAGCGATGAACTTCAACAGTAAAATGCAAATTCATGCAAAGTTTATCATTTTAAGCAATCAAAGCCTGGTACAAATAAACCACTTTAGAAGTCTAATAATAAATGTAAGCAATGTATAACAATTTGATAATTGATAGCACGCAAAACCCTAATCACTTGAGTAACTCATCAGTAAAGGGTATTATTCAAAACTATTGAACGCCAAATTCAACACTTTCAACCCCCTCCACAAAGTAGTCATACATTTGTCAATGCCTCTCAGAAATATGTATGTATGTATGTATGTATGTATGTATATATATATATATATAGATATATATATATATATATATATACATACATATATATATATATATATATATAGTGAGAGAGAGAGAGAGAGAGAGAGAGAGAGAGACTTGATCTTTAATATATAAGGGGAATGTTTATTTGCTATCAGTATTGGAAAGATCGTGTAGGTGGTGGATTGTCCTGGTCTCTGCCTTGCTTAATCAAAAATCGATAGTGTGATCGAACGCAGTAAGATATCCAATAAAAATTGCTTTTGTTCTGGTTTCAAGGTGAGTTTCCTGAACTCATTTAATGTTTATGCTTTCTTATAATGTGGTCGTAATAGAGCATAAAGTTTGTGATCATAAAATAACAAATTAAAATATAAGGGCAAACTTTGTGAATATTAAATCAATGTAGCTGTCATTTAAAATCAGTTTTTCAAGGAATTGTAGGTAATATGTCTCTGTAATACGTAAATATGTATATTTCACATTACATGAATATACTAGTTCTAAACACTTTCATAACAATAGAGAGAGAGAGAGAGAGAGAGAGAGAGAGAGAGAGAGAGAGAATGTTTGATGAATGGTTCTCATTCCAAGGAAGGAAGAATTTTCTCTTTGCTGCCATTCAATCTTTAATTATGATATGGAGTATACAGTTTGATGGAGCACTCATTGCTCACGTCTGTAATTTTATTTTATTTCTTTCATCTAAGTAGTTGCCGTGCTACTTTATAACATCGAATCGATTGATTTCTTCTTCTTCTTCTTCTTCTTCTTCTTCTCTCTCTCTCTCTCTCTCTCTCTCTCTCTCTCTCTCTCTTTTTATATATATATGTATATATATATATATATGTATGTATATATATATATATATATATATACTGTACATATTCATTTTTACAGTTATACATATGTACATATATCCATATATATATACATATATATATATATATATATATATATTTATATATACATATCATTATCTCCTCCTACGCCAATTGACATAAAGAGCCTCGGTTACATTTCACCAGTCGTCTCTATCTTGAGCTTTTAATTCAATATACATATATATATATATATATATAGAGAGAGAGAGAGAGAGAGAGAGAGAGAGAGAGAGAGAGAGAGAATCATCTGACCTACAGTAAAGCTTTACAGATTAGTTCATTAAAGCTTGAATAGATATACGGGAGGGTACCCAAATCATCCCTACCTTACTGAGGATCGAACTCATGACCACCATTCTGAGGAGAGAGAATGTTTACCTTCATCTTGAGAGAGAGAGAGAGAGAGAGAGAGAGAGAGAGAGAGAGAGAAATAACGTACAGCTTATTAAAATCGTGAGGATAAATATCTCCGAAGGTTGGTGCGTAGGCTTTCCTAGAATTCATTACTTTTATCCAAAACCAGCAAAACGTATATTATTCAGCATGACGAAGCAAGCGCCCCTACTGCGCCCTGTCCATTTATGTGTCTGCGCTTGTCTGGCTGTAACTTCATGTAAAGAAACTAAAAGAAAGTTCATTTATTTGGTGCAATTTTATGTGTCTTATTTATAAAGAAAATATTGAGATATTTCCTTACCAAACACTACTTTATGTGTGTTTATACATATGTGTGGCCCACCAACTGTAAATTTTTTCATGCTTATGATTGTTTCCACTCACCAATAGAGTAGGTGAACGTGCCCACTTCCAACCGAAAAAAGGGCAAAATTCACACATGCATGGTTATATTTTTAAATTATATAAAGCCACGCGCTTGCTTCCAAAATACACGACCATCTATGCATACAAACAAGATCTATTTTGGTCAGCGCAGAGAGAGTTAGTTGAGAAAGAATAGAGACATTTAACAGTAAAGAGCAAATGCAAAGATAGAAGAAGTGGTGATAGTGAAGAGAAATGGAAAACCGAGACTTGACAAATTGAATTTACATTAGAGTGATAGAAAAAAAGTAACCAACCTAATCAATCATCAATGTCCTGGTGATATTAAATACTGCATGATTTATTATGAAAAAAAAAATGACTGTCAGTAGATGGCTAATTGATGACAACTATCACCAAATTCAATCAATTATAGAATTCTTATAGATTATGAATCTACATACATGTGGGTATCTATTGATATAATTTGGAATTGTTTATGAAATATATAATTGCATATATCAATAAATCATAAATGAGTGCATTTATGGCTTTAGATTACCGAGGTGTGTAAAAGTGTGTTTAGAAGAGATAAATGTTTACCTATGAATATGTATATATTTGCAACGTGTCAGTAAATATAGAGGAATAG
>NC_090731.1:133074534-133087034 GCF_036898095.1 Palaemon carinicauda
CCAATATAATAGAGCAAGTCTCTGGATATATATATATATATATATATACGTGTGTGTGTGTCTGTATATATATGCATACATATATATATATATATATATCATCATCATCATCATCTCCTCCTACGTCTATTGAGGCAAAGGGCCTCGGATAGATTTCACCAGTCGTCTCCATATTGTGCTTTAAAATTAGTACTTCTCCATTCATCATCTCGTACTTTGCGCTCCATAGTCCTCAGCCATGTAGGCCTAGGTCTTCCAACTCTTCTAATGAACTAATATCTCTGGGATAGTGTGAAGAGCATGCCCAAACCATCTCCATCTACCCCTCACCATGATCTCATCCACATATGGCACTCGAGTAATCTCTCATCATATAGTTTCTAATCCTATCCTGCCATTCAACACCCAATAATTTTCTAAGGGCTTTGTTCTTAAATCTAGAAAATTTGTTGGATATATATATATATATACATATATATATATATATATATATATATCCCGTCACTCTCAGCTCTCCCGTCCCTCAGATATGGGGAAAGGAAGTAATCATACCATGGTTAGAGGGGGTTGCGTGTGTGTGCATATCTATCTAAATATGTAGTCGGCATTTTGGACGAGTCGCATACACTAGTTACAAAGATATTTCTTAACATTCGGTTACGTAACTCCCACCGGACCACCTCCTCTCATCACATATAATTAGTGAAATTCGATAATTTCAGTGTCAATTTCTTTCCTTCCACTTTCGCCATTCTTCGTTTTTCCCTGTCTCATAATCTTACATTCCAAGATTTATCGCTTCATTCGTAGCTGCACCAAACCTTCTTTCCCTCTTTCCCTCCTTCATTTTATTCATTCGGCTGGAAAAGAGAATTAGGTTAGTCGTCCCACTGACCTTTCTTTCGTGTAAAATATTCTTGCGAAAAAAGGACACCTAATAAAATAAAAGAAGAAGCGAAAAGGAGTTCGAGGCGGGACACAGAAAGAACAGAGGTGGCGAGAGGAAAGGGGCAAAAGATGAAACCAGAAAATTTTATAAAGGTAGAATACTGTATATGAAAATTCCCCCAGTATCCGGTATTTTCTTTTCTTGCCCCCTTTCATCCTTAAAGAATATCCCGCTTCATATTTTGCCAGTATATGTGGGTAGACAATAAATAAAATAAACACAAATAAATATATATATATATATATATATATATATATAAAACTATATAGGTAAACAGATAGATAGATAGATTCATGGATAGGTAGATAGATAGATAGATAGATAGATAAATGGATTTACGGCGAAAAAAAAAATATACCTCCGTTATCATGAACAATGAATGACGTTATGAAGTTCATCAATATCTAGGAGAAGATCTCTACATATTTGGTCTTTCAGATTTGGAAACATGAAAGTCACATGCTGTCAGGTTTTGAGAATGGCACAGACAGGTGAAGCATCATTTCTGATCCACGACCTCGCACAATTTCCTTGGCAATCGTGACATGTGGGCAGGAGCATTGGGTGAATTTCCGACAAATTTTACTTTTTTTTTTTTAACGAACGAACTTGGGCAAATACCGAAGAAAAACATGTTAAATAGATTAGCCTTTTGCGTTATGTAATGCCAAGCGAAATGTTTCACTGTTGCAGAAGATACACGAATTACTGCACCGTTGTAGAAGATGGTGCAATGCGCTGAATCATCATGAATTTCTTTGGTGTCAAAGAACGGTCCTGGTTCCACTCCACTGTCTCAAGTGCTGCTTGAACTCAAGGGTCATAGTGTTGCATCTCCGTTTCCACTCCAGGCATAAACATCTGCTTGCATTATTCTGTCCTAGTCATTAGTAAGAGCCTCCCCATCAGATTAAGATTTTACTTTATTATTATTTATCATTATTTAACTCAAAAGATTAATGGTCAAAAAGGAATCATCTTACCGCGTCGCTTTCATCCGCAGTGACCATAAACAGACAAAATCACTTTTCCATCATTCATCATAATTATTTCCGCAGCCTCATTGTGTTCCTCGCTGATTTATGTTGACGGTCTTCCTGACCTAGGGTTGTCCTAGACAGATATCCTGCCATAATGCAACAGAAAAGTCAAATTCTCGATTGATGTATGAAGAATAATGGTCCTGGTACAAGTTGATAATACGTTCATAAATCTCTGATGATTTACAATTTTTCTCTAACGAAAATACTTAGACACAAAAAGTATTCAATTCAAATTGGACAACTTTTCAAAATTAATAAACTCTAAATCACGTATTGCATATAACCTTTACTACTATAACACTGAAAATGTAAAGAACAGATGGTTCAAACCATGAAGATACTAAAGTCGGATCCTGATCAAGAACTTTTCATTAATCCATCAAATGTTTAAATACAAAAAAAAAAAAAAAAAAAAAAAAAATATCTGGCTTCTAGACCAAAACGTCCCCCTCTCCTGTTGACATGGAACTCTAAAGGGTTGGCTTCATAACATTTCCCCTACATACGTTTCAACAAGATTAAATGGGTAAGTGAATGGCATTTCTTAGGCGTTATCTATCCAAAATCTTATCAGAACCAATGGTCTAAATTTAGTGATCGACAGACCATCTGTTTGGCTAACATGTTATTCTTAGTTATTCATAAGTGGTTACTCATCTAATGACTCACAGAACATATATATACTGTATATATATATATATATATATATATAATATATTTATATATATATATATATATATATAATATATATATTTATATATATATATATATATATATGTATATATATATTTATATATATAATATATTTATATATATATATATATTTATATATATATATATATATATATATTTATATGTACATATATTATATATGATATACAAATATGTGTCCGTGTGTGAATACCACACACACACACATACACACACGCACACACACACACATATATATATATATATATAGAGAGAGAGAGAGAGAGAGAGGAGAGAGAGAGAGAGAGTGAGAGAGAGAGAGGAGAGAGAGAGTTATACACATATAAACTAAACATATACACTCAGAAGAAAGAACAAATTATATTTAGTATTTCACCTATCACTCCATGAGCACAAAAAGTTTCTCCGATACATTGATAAAATTTGAAAGGAACCTTAAGTGAGATAAACTTTACCCCCATTTTAACTTTGAGCTGCGGCCACTTTACGTACATGAACATAAGGGAAAAAATAATTAAATCATTTTCTGAAAACATTACACCACAGAAAAAAAAATATTTTGATTGACATGAGGCTACGAAGAACGTGTAACGTTAATGAAAATAGAATACAGATAATGATAGAATATAGATAATGGAAGAGACCATTGATAGAAGAGGGAGAATCGAAATACCAACTTACAAAAGGGACGAGAACCCAACTTAGCATTCTCATCGTGGATTCAAATCCCTTATCAGACCTTTTCAAGATCCTAATCTGTATATCATCAGCCACCAAAAGACAGACTCTCCTTTGGATCCTCCGTGGGAGAAGCAAAAAGAGGAAGACGGGAGTGGAGGGGGAGGACAATGGTAGGGAGGGGAGGAGGAAAGGAGAGAGAGAGGAAGGCAGTTGAAATTCCTGCCACTTGGCCTGTTCCGGGAAGTCAATCTGCCCCAGCAGAGGAGGAGGAGGAGGGGCCGGAGGGCCATAGAAGGAGGGAGACGGGGATCAACGTAACCCATGGGAAGGGTCCTGGAGAGAACCACACAGGGAGGAGGGAACTATCTCTGGAGTCTGCACGAACACTATCATTTATTTGTTTTTATTTTTCCGTTGTGGGGAGAGGGGAGTAATGGCAAGTCAATCTTAGTTCTTGCAATTATCCTGGGAGTAATTCACGTCCATTTCCCCTAATGATGTTTATTAAGGTATCAATTTCTTACGGGGGTTCGAGAGGGTAATGGAAACTCTGTCTTTCTTTTCATTTCGAGAAACCGAGTAATACGCCAAAGCCCAAATTAAGTATTTCCATAAAAGCGAACCCAAGTTAAAAGGTTCCTTTTAGATCTTGAGATAAGCCGCCCCATGAAGGACACCAACCTTCAACGTGTTCCTGAGAACGTACTTTGAAAGATTGTGGAATGATCTTCCTAATCGGGTAGTTAAATCGGTAGAATTTAAAAAGTTCAAACTTACAGCGAATGTTTTTATGTTGAACAGGCTGATGACATAAGTCTCTTTTTATAGTTTATATATAAAAGATTTACTTTAATGTTGTTACTGTTCTTAAAGTGTTTTATTTTAATTGTTCATTACTTTTCTCGTAATTTACTTATTTCCTTATTTCCTGTCTTCATTGGGCTATTTTTTCCTGTTGGAACCCTAGGGCTTATAGCATCCTGCTTTTTTCTACTAATGTTGTTGATTAAATAATAATAATAATAATAATAATAATAATAATAATAATAATAATACCAAAGATTTTACGATAACAAAACAAGTAAAAAATTATTTATATACATAAGTAAAACACTTCACGACTAGTAATTTAAACTCATCTCAAATCAACATTCCAGTTAAAAACATGAAACTTAAACAATATCAGCTGCCGATTGTCATCTTAATTTGTTGGGCAAATCTGTCTATTAAATTTTTTATTCCTAATCTAGATAGTAATGTCTGGCACCGTTGTTCGGTTTAAAGGTTTAAAGGGCGCTCATGAATGGAAGAGGCAATGGACAGTCACATTGCCATATCAAGCAGGACAATGACCTAGAGACTGATCATATATACATATGATCAGTGTCCAACCCCCGTAAACATCCAAGCCAGGACCAAGGAGTGCCAGACAATAGCTGCTGATAACCAAGCAGGTAGACCAATATGGTCACCCAAAAAGCCCCATCCTTAGCTCATAAAGATGGTGAGGTTGAAGACTACAAGAACTAACGAGTTTGAGCGAGACTCGAAAACCAGTCTGGGGATCACCGGCAAGGGCCGTTATGATTGGTGTATAAAATTTTTCATAACTCTGACCTAACTTTGCATTCAGACCATCCCAAATTGTACCGTCCTTGACGTAGTATTAGGTGTGCAATTAATTATAACAGTCTTGCCTTCTCCTTATTAAGACTCAATACTACACGGTATTCTAGAAGTTTTAATCCAACTGTGACCAGATTATGCAATGATCTTCCTAATCAGGCAGTTGAATCGATGGAACTTCAGAAGTTCAAACTAGCAGAGATTTTTTTTTACATTGAACCTGCTGACATAACTTTCACTTCATAGTTTATACATGACAGGTCTATTTTAACATTGTTCCCGATCTTAAGATATTTTATATTCATAATTCATTACTTCACATATGATGTAATTATTCCCTTATTTCCTTTCTTCACTGTGCTATTTTTCCTTGTTGGAGCCCTTGAGCTTATAGCGTCCTGCGTTTCTAACTAAGGTTGTAGCGTAGCTAGAAATAATACGGTAATAATAATAAGCGAAATAATCTTAACTTTTCACGGTGTTTAGAAGAGAAGTTTGGTCTTTAATCGTTGTTATTAATTCATTTAGTCCCCCACCTTTATTCAAACTACTAAATGGCCATCGATAAAACAAGCAAACCTTATGGCAGCATAGTGTCCTAGTTTCACCACCGTGCGTGAACTTGGATTCCACCACAGAAAGAAAGATTTCTTCGTTCATTTTTCATTCCGATGAAAGGGCTTGAAGAGATGAGAGTATTCAATATATGCGGCTATTACCACTACATACAAATATGGTGTAAGTGAAAATTTAATCTTATCACTAGCTCCACTCTTTATCAATTCTTATTGGCTGCTGCTTTAGCACTATATCTTGGTGAAGGAGCCAAGTGCGAAATCATACAGTTGAGTGAAGGTCGCACTCCACCTCGTAGATCAGAACTCCACTTGGGATGACGCATGGAATATGAAAGCCCATATCCAAATAACACTATTAGCCCCTAACGGATTATTTACCAATATGCGCAAATCTGTCCACTGGAGCTTCAAATATGTTAAGTCTTTTCTTATTTTTTCTTAAATTAGATTAAATTAGCGTGATGTTTTAATAACCTGCGTTGCCTTGGAAAAGTTAATAATGGAGACACAGCACCCAAAATGTCAACTGGGCATGGTCAACGGTATTTACTTTTGACTCTCCAAATTATAAAGACAACGATACACAGATGAGGAAAAATCTCCCTTATATAATAAAGAGCAAGTTTCTGGTTTCATAAATAAATAAATAAATAAATAAATATATATATATATATATATATATATATATATATATATATATATATATTATATATATATATATATATATATATATATATATATATATATGTATATATATATGTGTGTATATATACATATATATGTATATATATACTGTATATATACACATATATACATACATATATATGCATATATATACTTAAATATATGTGTGTATATATATACTGTATATATACATACGTACATATATATATATATATATATATATATACTGTATATATATATATATACTGTATATATATATATATACACACACACACACACATATATATATATATATATATATATATAGACATATATACATCTATATCTATATATATATACGCATATATATATAGACATATATACATCTATAACTATATATATATACGCATATATATATATATATATATATACATTGGTTAATGAGTTAATAATTAGTATACCAGATCAACTTTCTTGGACGAAAAATGGGTTGACGATTTAATAATTAGTATATCAGATTAAGTTCCTTGAATGAGAGGTTGGTTAACGATTTAATAATTAGGCACAAAGAGGGTAACGTTCTTGAGCCAGTTAGTTCTCTTTCAAAATCCTCGAGGAATCAATGACAAATATGATCCATGTCATGTAGACTACCGTAGAATAAAATGATCAGAAGCTCTAAAATCGCAAAGAGATAAACTAGATGAACTAGAAAATCCCTCTGAGAGTGCAGACCTCCGGCAGCTTATTTCGGTCGACTTTTTGATCAGCCTTGACATTGACCTTTGACCTAGAACTTTCAAAATTGAATCACTTCCACGTCTCAACATAAAAATTAATCCCTGAAAGTTTCACTACTCTAAGAGTAAAATTGAGGCCAGGATGTTGTTCACAAACAAATAGACAAAGAGACAAACGGGTGAAAACATAACCTCCTCCCAACTTCGCTGACGGAGATAAAAATGTGTAGTCGCTGTTCCATTAGGAGATCCATCTCTCGGTTAAGATGCGAGGAGGGGAGTTAGACTTACAGAAGTTGAAAGTTGCTAAGTTAAAACTTCTTAACAGTTTGAGATGAAATCACGCTGCCGTAGAGGAGCAATCACCCTTTGGAAAGTCTATGGAAAAGGATAGTACATCGAATTGCTTGGAACTCTAACAAGTCCAGCAGAAAAGCTGGTACAGCAAAGAGCCAGTTTGTAGCGAAAATATAAAGGTTGATGTAATGGGTATAAAGTACTACAGACAGTGATCCAAACGACAGGATTTGTGGTAACAAAGATATTAAGTGCTTTGGACGCTTGATTATAATGACAAGGAACATGCGTTCGATACTGGATAATAGATCCCACCTTATGGATACAAGAAATAGTCCAGTTAGGGTTATAGGTGAGTCTGTGTGCAATGCGAAGGGAATTTTTTTTATGCTTGAATTTAATTCATAAAATAATTCCGTTTGAATTTTGAGATGGGAGTCTCTCTCTTGCAATCCCGTCTGTTGGGTGGTATAATGAAAATTACGAAATGAGATGACCGAAACTTAATTATAAATTTTCCTTAATTTTCTTTTACCAGTTGATATATTGCATGTAAATCACTTAAATATACATATTTCTTCAACGAAATCTCTCTCTCTCTCTCTCTCTCTCTCTCTCTCTCTCTCTCTCTCTCTCTCTCTCTCTCTCTCTGTTTTAGTAAATGTGCCTATAACTTGATATTAATAACAAATATTTCTTTAATAAATTGAAAATAAATAAGTTTGATAAGTTATAACTTTGGAGTGTGGTACAAGCAGGGCTCATTAATCATTGTTATTGATATTTTTACATTTGTAGCAGTAGTAGTAGTTGTAATAGGTAGCAGGTTGGTCAATGCACCAGGCACCCGTTAAGATACTACCATTAGAGAGTTATTGAGTACTATGATTGGCCAGAAAGTACTACACTGGCCCCTCTCTGGTTACGTATCATTTGCCTACACGTACAAAAAAATAGTCTAGCCTATTCTTTACATATTCTCCTGTCCTCATACAACTGACGACATTAAAGCTGAACGAAAAATTCTTCTTTACTCAAGGGATTAACTATTACACTGTATTTATTCAGTGGCTACTTTCCTCTTGGTAAGGGTAGAAGAGACTCTTTATCTATGGCAAGACGCTCTTCTGGGTGAAGGATATTCCAAAATCAAACCACTGTTCCCTATTCTTGGGTAGTGCAATAGCTTCTGTACCATGGTCTTCCACTGTCTTGGGTTAGAGTTCTGTTGCTTGAGGGTACACTCAAGCACACTACTCTATGTTTCCTTACTTCCTTACTTACTGGGCTTTTTTCCCTGTTGGAGCCCTTGGACTTATAGCATCCTTTTTTCCTAAATAGGGTTGCAGCTTAGCTAATAATAATAATAATAATAATAATAATAATAATAATAATAATAATAATAATAATAATAATAATAATAATGCCTCTATTGCATTTTTACACTATCTAAATTCTTATTTTATATAATCAGCTGGACAAAGTAATGAAAGGCTCATGAGAATCTCTCTCTCTCTCTCTCTCTCTCTCTCTCTCTCTCTCTCTCTCTCTCTCTCTCTCTCTCTCTCTCTCTCTCTCTCTCTCTCTCTCTCGATATTATAAAATTCGATTAATAATTTGTTTTTCTGGCATTATCATCGACGCCAGAAGTACTGTATAAAATGCCTAGTATTTTCAGAATAAAAATATTGTCAATAAAGTTCTCTTGCCATGTCATCAAAAACCACACAGGGTGGCTTCAATAACTTGCGGGAAATTGCCACGAGACTAAAATTCAGAATTAAGATTTGCTTCATATGTTCATTGTATATAATGCTGATTAACTGCTACAAATTAATGCTGTTTTTTTCCACAAATTACATTATCACGAACGACGCTGGCGGCGTTCAAGAACTTCGGATCTTCCTGGCATAAAATAAACACATTTTCTCCCGCAGGAACCCAAAGCGCTGACAGCATCATTCTAGCAAAAGGTTGCTATTATTATATCATTTCTCCTCGCAACGTAGCCAGTCAGGAGATTCGCTAACCACATGGTGTTCTAAGCCACTCTTCTTTCCACTTTGGAAGAGATTCCGCATCGAAAATCCAATTAATCTCGCAGGATAAAAAGAAGATACAAAATTAAAACCTACAGAGCCAGAGATCTTCTTATCGTCTTTTAAAGATTACACTTCACATACTCGTATATCACAATGATCAGTCATTATATTGCTGAGCAGATTAAAATGAAAAAAAAAAATGCAATACTTCTGAGGCTTCATACGTTAAGTACTAAATATAATATGGATATCGAATAAGATAAAACTTTTGATGAATGATCGTATCTGTGGGCATTACTTAATAACTTTAATAATGTATATGTAATTATATACATAAATACTGAGAGAGAGAGAGAGAGAGAGAGAGAGAGAGAGAGAGAGAGAGAGAGAGAGAGAGAGAGAGAGAGAGAGAGAGAGAGAGAGAGAGAGAGAGAGAGAGAGAGAGAGAGAGAGAGAGAGAGAGAGCGTAATGTGATGGGAACAAAATGGTCGATCATATATCTTTTCATAAGAAAAATAAATCTGCTCAAATAACCTCCATAACAAGCCCAAAATAGCAGGGAAGAAGAAAGAGGCGGAGTCTTCCATATACCTCGTTTTCTAAAATCAAACTCAAAGGATGGCTTCAGGAAGTTTAGAGCCTTCAGAGTTCTTTATATGAAGTCGATATATATAATCAACCCAGGTGTGGCAGTAAAGATTTACGTTGTATTAAAAGCGTAAATCATTCGCTACTCGAACATGCTATGAAATTATACCTCATCATTCATGGCGGTTTTTTTTTATCTGCTAACCAAGCTATGTAAACGGGGACCCATAATTCTTTCTTTGGCAGTTGCTATAAACAAAATGAAAGGTGCGTTATTTTATCGAATTATCTCCTACAGAAAGAACAGGTAATTTTGATTACATATATATTTCTTTTGTAAACATATTTCGAATCTTAAATCTATATCTTGAATAAATGCCAATGATACCAGATTATTATTAGAGAACTCTAAATAAATCAACATCACTTAAGTCTAAAACAATACAAGAGCTTCAATTACTTCCGTTTTTCTGAGCCCTCTCTTTGATAAGTACCAAATAAATTGAGATTTATCGAGCGAGAAAAGATCTCTTTATAGAATTTAACATGAGATTGGAATTCAATTTCACGTTTTTCGGCAAGGCATCATCCCTTAGCACTAGCTTCCCTTCCGGTATTCAATAAAAAGTCCAAAATTCCAAAATGCAAAAGATTTCTTGTGCTTTACCATTGTTTTGGAGGGAAAAATTATGACGGTGCAGGTGCGTGTGTTCTGTTCGACTGTGAAGCACAATGTAAGAAAGGTGATGCTGAACACGACAAAGAAATTATTAAGCAGTTTAGTAATACTCTAATGCATATTTCATAAAATTCTTATTTTCTACTTAACATTACTTTACTGATCAACCTAATATGCACATCATACTGATCTACAAGCAATAAAATCAGTGATGAAATTGCACGGTAAGATTTGTGAAAATAAAAATAGCCTGTAAAACATCCCCTTTTTGTCATAACAGTATTTATTGCGATTTCATTACTACACCGGAATGCTGCTTTTCAATATTTTTCCAGGTGGCGAAAAAAAATCTTTAAAAAGGATTTAACGACTTTCCACATTAATTAAAAAACCACCCGTTACTAAAAATTCTGATTATTTCCAATAACGATTAATGTTTTTATCAGGCTTTGAAAATGCACTTATTTACATTTTATTTTAATGGGCTTAATTATCTCAAAAAATATTTTTTTCTCTAAATGTACAAATTTTTCTCAATTTTTCAAATTGAATTTCTTCAGTTTATGCCCAATTCAATAGCAATAAAAAGTGTATTTCAGTAGCATAATGCAAAAAAACTGTGTAGCAAGAAATTGGGAAAGTAACTCGGTATCTACAGTGATACGAAAATTAATCATTTGATAGGATTTATAAAGGATGGCTTACCCTCATTTGTCACGTCCGATGGTTCACACAACTCAGAACTTAGCCGACAAGCCTTGGTAATTACTTGCCACAATCTCATTAAAAATTCTTGCAGAAAATCTCTCTTCAGTCGAGCGTGGATCTTCTAAAGCCCGATTTCAATAACTTTAATTTCCATTAACAATCATCTATTACTGGATTGACAGTGTCATTTGCTATCACAAAGGTTTCTTTTCACTTCACCCTAAACCTAAAATGTTCAGAAAAGGTAGAAAAGAAATCTCTTTGATAGCTGTAGCCTAAGGAAATTCAATTAAAGGTGCTACAAAATGTTTTATTCAGGTTGGTTTTATATAAATTACTTCATAAGTTTCATTAAGAAGACGAAGAGAAAGAAAAGATGCCACTCCATTGCCTCCCTACACTGCAAAGACGAATAAAAACCCTTCTCTCCTTCAGCTTCTCGCCAGCATCACTGAAGTAGATCAGGTAGCCAGGGGTGGTGAGCACTCCACCAGCTATTAGCAGGGTGACAGAATAGCTCTCTCCGACCGAGACCACCCACCTGTAACTTAAAATCCCTCCGTTTAACAGACGCCGTACCGAGGGCCCCTCACGCCCTCTCCCATCTCCCTCGAGGTACGTAACCCCAGTTAGGTGCCTAGCCCCATGCCCTAAAACCATCCTACACCTGACATCCCCAGTTCACATAACAGTCCAGTGTCTCCTCTCCCAACAGGCCATTGGCCAACTCATTACAGTAACGAAGGCACATCGTCAGTTTTTCATGTCTTAAAAACGTTGAAGGTGGTTTTTTCTTACAATTAATTTCCTGTTTAAGGAGATGACCGTCTCATAATTGACATGCCTTCTAACACGCTATCCTTCGCTTTCTCGTTCTCGTTAAGAGAGCAAATTACACTTCCTAAAAAATTAGCAGTAAATAAAAATAAACAAAACAAAATCATTCATTTGCTTCTTTACTAATTTAATTCATCCCTTAATAAGCTTGATTATCAACGTCAATCCTAATTACATTCAAGCATCAAGGCAGCCAAAACTCTAATTAACCATCTGCTGCGAACGATGTACCTCTTCTCCAGGGTATACTTTGTGGTTCTACTTCAGGAAACAAATAGCCTCGCAAAAATATGTTTAACCTTTTAAACTGCTCGCCCTATGATATGGCTAGTGTACTATATTAGGGATCTTGCGAAC
>NC_090731.1:133092034-133129534 GCF_036898095.1 Palaemon carinicauda
ACAGGTAGTCGCAGAATTGTGGAAATTCTTAATCACTTGGGTCATGCGGTAAGTTATCCCACAGCTGAATCAATTGAGATAGATATAACGTCAAAAATCACAGCAGAAGGGCAGCTTTTACCTGAATTGCTCTTACCTCAAGTTGGTCTCTCCACAGGTCTTCCTTGGGATAATTATGACGAGCTGGCAGAAACCCTATCTGGCAAAGACACTCTCCATGACACCATTGGGATATGCTACCAGAATAGGCCTGCCGAAAGGGGGTGCAAGGTGCTCAGACCAAAGGGACCACGAATACTGATGCAACTACTAACCAAGTACCTGTGAAAAGACGACGAATATTTGATGCGCCTCAGCGACAGATCATGCCATATAAAAGAAAGCCATCACTGTTGAAGTTCGAATTTGAAAAATATTCACAAGATCCACCATCCAGCCTGGATATAGCAAAGAAAATGGATATCATCTGGTAAATATGCTGCTGCCTGATGTCCAGCACCCTTATGTGGCGTGGCTGGAATTCCTTGGTCACAGTGGACAGACTCCCTTGCAGCAGATTCGGTATATGGAAAATATTGAACTGCCACCAACAAGATTGGATGTAATTAAAGAAACTTTGGTCAAGTCTCAAAAGGTTGTGTGTGAGTGCGGTGAGGCATATGCTATAGTGACATATGACCTTGCTATCGCAAAACCTGCACTCCAGATCCAAGCACAAGAATCCCCTCTTTTTGACAATATCTTTGTTTGTTTTGGTGCATTTCATATTTCCATGGCCTATTTCAGCGCATTAGGTTATATTGTTGAATCGTCTGGTTGTACCGAGGTTCTTTGCTCGGCTGATGTGTTGGTTCATGGTCCAGTACGAGGATTCATTGGTGGAAAACATTTTAACAGATGCAAGCGTATCCATCCCCTGTTTGCACTTGCCTTGCAGATTCTGCTTTTTAAGCAATTTATTTTAGAAGATGGAATACCAGATGAATGCATGGTATTGTTGAGTTCATTTTCTGCAGACCCATCACCACAATCACTTTTGACATGCAATTTGTAATTTGGTGGAGAGATATGGTGAATTCTGTGATCAGACTCGTCAGGGTCATCATGGCTCTACTGCTAGGTTCTAGTTTTTCTACATAGATCTTATTCATATATTCATGCTTTTTGACAGGGCCCGCAGGACAAATGACCTACACCTCTACAGCTATGCTTTAGGCTCAATGATTCCTATATTCTTTGGAACTCACAAGCCAACCTATGCCCGTTAAATGTCATTGTATCACCTCAATCTGCTCAATATGGAAATGACACATCCCGGAATCAAGCCAAGTTTTGAAGCAGGTGCACTCTCTGTGCGGAAAACTAGGAATACCTTTTCCAGAATTGCAGTTGCTATTACCTTACAGCAAGTTGTGAATAGGGATGCTGCATCCAGTCAAAAGGGTATTGCTGCATTTACACAGAATGTTGCAGTCCGTTAGAGGTGGACAGTGACAAGATCTTTTAGAGGAGCAATTGTGAGTTGTTTCCTGGAAATGGCTGGAATCACACTGGTGGATGATGCAATACAGGAATTAAAGCCATCAAGGATAGCCAAAGACAATGCAGACCTTAAGAGCACGATCAAAGAGGTGGAGAACACTCTAAATCCATTCACTGTTAATGATGATACTCTGTATTGCCTAAACACTGGCAAAGCTGCCTCGGATGGTGTGGAAGACAGACTTCTGCAGTCAAAAGACACTGGATCTATCTAGTATCAAGTTTTTGTTAATGAATGTAATGTAGATGGTGGGCGTTTTGAACGGGCTATTAAGCGAAGAAATGTGATGAATGTCACACAGGATGCAGTAAAAGTTAAATTCACCACAAAGGACAAACAGATCAAGGAAGCAAAATGCACCAGAGGCATATTTTGAGGGCTGCTGTATTTGTCAGTAACACAAGAACTTGATCTCAGTATTGTCCTGTCCTACCCTCTCACCACAGTTCCTTTATTATTGGGTCTTATAACCGGTGATATGAACAAGACATCAAAGAGCGCATTAATGGAAAAATTAGAAGCAATGGGAACCTTGAATGCCATACCAGACAGGACTGATGTCTATATTATTGATGCTATGTTCTTCTTCCGTACGCTTGACATGGCATCCACCTAGGGGGGAATGGAAATGTCCCATTTGAAATAAGCTTGTAGCACTGGTGAAATTGTACACATAATCTGTGACACATATACTAATGGGTCAAGTATCAAGGATATTGAACATTACTTGTGTGGTAGGACACCCACAACCTACATAAATCACTGGCTCAACATGGAAAAGACTACCAGATCTCAACACAGCTTGGAGCACATCACAATGCAAAACAGAGTTTTGGCCTTCTTGAAGGATGAATGGTCATCAGATAGATATGCATTGTCTTTTAAGGGACATCAGGTGTACTTTGCAGTGGAACATGAATGCTACCTTTACACTTCAGTAAGTGGAACTGTCAACAGGATTCTGGTTCATGAGCTTCAGTGCAGGCATGAAGAAGCCGATACACGGTTACTGTACTATGCAAACTTTGTTGCTGTTAACCATGATGTGGCTCCAATGATTGTCATTCACAGTAACGACACTGATGTCTTCATCCTCATTCTCTACCATGCTAGATTTCTTAATGTACAGATTTGGATGGATGCTTGCTTGAGTTCTAGAAATTCCAGGCGTTTCATATATATGTCACAACTTGCAACCAAACTGACTGGACCTATATGCGATGCTCTACCAAGCTTCCATGCTCTGACAGGCTGTGATTAAACAGCCTCTTTTATGAGAAAAGCAAAGTGGAAGCCATTTGAAATAATGAAAAACAACCCTAGGTTCACATCAGCAATTGGTCACCTTGGAGACTCAGATGTCATCGATACAGATGTTGCTGTTGTAGTTGAAGAGTACTTGTGTATTGTCTATGGAGTTTGGAACCTGACAAGTGTTGATGAAGCCAGGCTTCAACTTTTCCGCAAGTTGCATGCCCTAAAGAAGGAAACTGATCCGTTGGATAAAATCAAAACTACAGACCCCTGTTGTCTTCCTTCTTGCCAAAGAGTGTTGCAACAGAAGTTGCTAAACACTAACTTTGTTCCACACATATGGAGGAATGCAAGGAAGCCGATCCAGTTTCATTTGGTCCTGAAGGACATGGCTGGAAAGTCCAGAATGGTAGATTGATGATTGTCTGGTTCACTAGCTCAAATACCCCTGATAAGTTAACCGTTGAAGAATCTGATGTACAGGAAGAAGATGATGATGATGATGATGATGATGATAATGAAAGTGACACTGAGAGCAGCCCTTCCTCGGATGAAGGAAAGAAAATAGATTTATAGAGAAGTCCATATTAGTAAAATAGCTGGAATAGATCCTACGTTCTTCAAAAAACTTTATTTGTATCTCTTTTTTATATTTTATGCATATTTAGTAAACCTTTAGCAAATTTTGATGTCTTATTTAGCCAAAATAAAATTAAAACCCAAATCTGGCATTTCAAATGGCTGATCTTGACCTTTTGACCCCTGGTGACCTCTAATAAAAAATTAACTAATTTAGTTTGATATCAAATAAATCTACTATTCAATAGCATCATTTTGGTATATAGTTCTTTATTCTAGGCCCAGGGAGAGAGGAGCTGCAGCCAATTTACTTTCCCCTACCCCCATATTTTGCCGAAAAATGAAAAGTCCGTTTTCGGACAAAAGGAGTTAATAAAATCCACACCCACCCTGGCCAACTTAAAGATACCCATTTTTGGATGTCCCATGGTAGACCCTTTCCAAAAATACCCACTAGAATTTTGGTCATCTCCGGTAAATAAATGGCTGCTAGCTCTCGCTCTATTTGGATTGAGATATTTGTCGACTGTGAGATAAATCACCTGATATATACTACCTTCCATCTATGTGGCTAAAATTTCTATGTTTCAGAACGAGTATTTTTCCTTCTTCTTCACGCCTTCTGTACTTCATGCAAACCTCTAACTCATTTTTGCCTGCTTAATTTTCTGCACAATATGAAACTATTAAAGTTAGAATGGGTTGAATGCTTATAACATTTGTTCAGCATTTTATCATTCATGCGATTGGTTACGTCAAATAAGGAAATTAATCACTAGATGAAAAGACATACAATTTAATTTCACAAGATTTATGATTTAGTTTTGCCTTCCTCAAGGCGCTGAGAAATGCAAGAAAACGACTTGCTGATTTATATGCGATGATTGCCAATGGGAAATAGTTAGGGAGTGAACATGTTCAATATTTAATCAAAGTATTTTTAGACAAATGTAAACAAAACTACTGGGATTCGCCTTGAAATTCAAAGTAGGTCCCAATTTGAAAATAAATTCTTCAAGATGATAAGTCATAAATACATATTTATCGACACAATTAAATATCTATTACTAGACATTATATCAATAACCATAAGAAGCCGAGAGAGAGAGAGAGAGAGAGAGAGAGAGAGAGAGAGAGAGAGAGAGAGAGAGAGAGAGAGAGAGAGTTGGGGATGCGTACAAATGAATACTTATTACTCGGCATTATATCAATATTCATAAAAAAAACCACATGAGAGAGAGAGAGAGAGAGAGAGAGAGAGAGAGAGAGAGAGAGAGAGAGAGAGAGAGAGAGAGAGAGAGAATCATAAATATAAAATGTGACTGGTTAACTAAGTGTCGCGAACAAGGCAGGTGGTCCCCAGCGTTTTTCAACAGGGAACGACTCAAATTAATGAGTGAAGAAGACGACCGAAGACGTGAGGTGCTCACCCAGATAGAGAAACTTCTAAGGCAGGCAACTTAGCGAGCAAATGTACGACTTTCTTCTTTCTTTTGGTTCCTTTAATTGGAAAGTGGAAATGTCTCCTAACCGTCTGTGAATTTACTTCCTCGTGGTAAAATTCAGATAGAATCTGTCATTGCTGGCCATTACTCATGCGCTAATTTACCTTCAATTGAATTTGCCGTGTTGCAATTTGTTCACATGAGTTTCCTATCCATATTTCTGCTCAAGTACATTTAATCAAGAAAATATATTAAATTTTGGCTGATATTGGGGTTTTAGTGCTTTTAAAAATATATACCGTATTAATATCGGAAAGATTGGATCGAGGACTACCATTTTTCCGTATTAATATCGGCTATATAGGATCAAGGACTACCATTTTTCCGTATTAATATGGATAGATTGGATCGAGGACTACCATTTTTCCGAATTAATATCGGATAGATAGGATCGAGGACTAACATTTTTCCGTATTAATATCGGATAGATTGGATCGAGGACTACTATTTTTCCGTATTAATATCGGCTAGATAGGATCGAGGACTACCATTTTTCCGTATTAATATCGGATAGATTGGATCGAGAACTACCATTTTTCCGTATTAATATCGGCTAGATAGGATCAAGGACTACCATTTTTCCGTATTAATATCGGATAAATAGGATCGAGGACTACCATTTTTCCATATTAACATCGGATAGATTGGATCGAGGACTACCATTTTTCCGTATTAAAATCGGATAGATAGGATCGATGACTACCATTTTTCCGTATTAATATCGATAAATTGGATCGAGGACTACCATTTTCCGTATTAATACCGGATAGATAGGATCAAGGACTACCATTTTTCCATATTAATATCGGATAGATTGGATCGAGGACTACCATTTTTCCGTACTAAAATCGGATAGATAGGATCGAGGACTACCATTTTTCCGTATTAATACCGGATAGAATGGATCGAGGACTACCATTTTCCGTATTAATATCGGATCGATAGGATCGAGGACTACCATTTTTCCGTATTAATATCGGATAGATTGGATCGAGGACTACCATTTTCCGTATTAATATCGGATCGATAGGATCGAGGACTACCATTTTTTCGTATTAATATCGGATAGATTGGATCGAGGACTACCATTTTCCGTATTAATATCGGATAGATAGGATCGAGGACTACCATTTTTCTGTATTAATATCGGATAGATTGGATCGAGGACTACCATTTTCCGTATTAATATCGGATAGATAGGATCGAGGACTACCATTTTTCCATATTAATATCGGATAGATTGGATCGAGGACTACCATTTTTCCGTATTAAAATCGGATAGATAGGATCGAGGACTACCATTTTTCCGTATTAATATCGGATAGATTGGATCGAGGACTACCATTTTCCGTATTAATATCGGAAAGAAAGCATCGAAGACTACCATTTTTAATTCGCTTTATACACTCGAAAAAAAAATAAATGACTTTTGCAATTCACTCTTGTTATCTAGAAAGTGCTTAAAAATTTAGAATAAAAAATGGTGAAGCCAATAGCGCTGGTGGTAACATAAAGATAACGATGGACACGTTTCATAAAAAAAAAAGTAAAAGTATTTCATCACCTGTAACAAAAATATATATATATTTTTTTTTCATGAATTCTCAATGAGAGCAATCGGAAAATTTTTCTTTTCTATACACGGTAAAATTATAATTCCTAAATAATAGAGTAAAGATTTCACAATTTCCATTTCTTTCATGTCTATGAACACGAAGCTATAATCTAAAAAGAGCTATTTGATAGACTGAAACCCCGAAACATATTATCAATCTTTTATAAAGATTTATTATACATTTCTAATCTGGGTGTTTAGCAATGAAAGCCAGACATTAACTTTAAAGTGCAGGGTATTAGAAACTTCGAATCACTGAGATTCGGAACTTCGAATCACTGAAATTGAATGTTACGGTCCCATTCATCATATACACCGGGAATCAACTTGGCGGAAATAGCTAATCTTAAAACTGAAGCCAACGTACCTGACACATTCGTAAAAAAAAAAAAAAAAAAAAAAAAAAAAAAAAAAAGAGAGAGAGAGAGAGAGAGAGAGAGAGAGAGAGAGAGAGAGAGAGAGAGAGAGAGAGAGAGAGAGAGAGAATTATTTACGCACTTCGTTTTATCATTCCTTTATTTGCTGTTACTCAACAATTCCTTTTGATCAAACCTTGTAAATCTATAGTTTCAAACTATTGCCTCCACTTAAATTTTAGATCAATAAAGTCATATATTTTCAAATTTTTATCTTCACTTAGATTTTAGGTCAATAAAATACTATATTTATAAATTTTTATCTCCACTTAGATTTTATATCAATAAAATCATATATTTTCAAACTCTTATCTGCAATTAAATTTTAGCTCAATAAAATCTTTTAAAACTATTAATTGCAAATCCATATCAATACGATGAAAATGTCAAATCTAACAAATTTTATACTTTGGTTGCTTTTATTAACGTTTAGAACATTTATTTCATAACCGTCTCGAGGAATCATTTCGAAATTAAGATCATGTTCTCCTGTGCAATAATTTCCTCCAGACTCCACCGTATTGGAAGACCATATCAAATACGCGACCTATCATGCCTTAGGGTCATCTGTGGAAATTGATCTACGCCCTATCATGTGATTATTAATTTCATATCCATTGCGGTTACTGCGTCTGGCGGGCAAAAAAATAAATGAGCGAATGGAAATATGAATTATCATCTATTTCCTTTCTCTGGACTCTAGTCGTTCAGTTTGATTAAGCTTTACAAGAGAGAGTATAATGTTCAATGAGAACTGTAATACGACGTTTTCTGCAGTATTACACTTTCAGAATTTACTTCGTCGGTACTCGTACAGGTGTGAAAGAAAATACTTCTTTATAGTGACGGCTAATGGAAAAACAATATTTCAACTGTAAAGTGCAAGAAGTGTAAAACGGAATTAGAAAATACTATAACCAAATGCATGAAAAGGATGCATACAAATTCGAGAGTTTATAGCGAATTCATGAGGTAACCTAACTAGTATTGCTAAAATGATAATCTAATTATTTTAAAATAAGTTGTGTAGGCTACATACTAATCGTCAGATAAGTAACAGAACAAAATGTACAATGACAAAAAGTAAGCCAAGATGTTCTGTTTAAACACTGTAATCTGGAATTAAACTTATTCTAAATTTCCACCAAACCGTAATAACACGTCTATCACGCATGCGTAAGCAACTAACATCCGAAAAATAAAATCCGAGCGTTAAACGCGGATAAAAATGGGTCAAGAACAAATAAACAAGCAAACTAGCTTCGCCTGTCTGGAAAACACCTGACATTGTTACGCCTTCCTCAGGCAATCCCGAGAAGTCCGAAAACAATGCAGCTCGGACGGCGTCGACGTTTTACAGCGAAAGCTACGGCCACATAAAGTTCAAGGCTTACTTATCTCGGCGACTGATCTCTCAAATGAATTCCTTCAACTGCTTGGGAAACATAAACATCCTTCTTTAACCGCATTCTGCGAAAATATCCCGGCTTCGTCTCTCTCTCTCTCTCTCTCTCTCTCTCTCTCTCTCTCTCTCTCTCTTCTTTGTTGTGGGAGCATCTCAAAAGATATGTATGAAAATTATATATTTGTTCATTGGCCCCGTCAATTTATTGATATAAAAATTACAGAGGCAAATAAATTGTACAAAGAATTTTTAAATGTAACAACAGGTTAAACTATCAACTAAATACACGTAAAGGCAATCCCGGTTTTGCAGTAAGATCGACTTAGGTTATTTAAGATAGGTCTAGTTCACAATCGTCAAGGTCTGCTGTATAGACCTTGGTAGTCGTAAGACTACGCTACTCTTTGAGAGCCCAGACAAGGTCACAACCAAGATCTATAAAATACACCTACTGTAGGTCATACATTATAGCCCACCTTTTATCGTAGTGACGCAGTTTCATGTCAGTTTCCTACATGTACAAAACTATTGTGAAAATCGGTTAGCGTGAAGCAGTGGCAAAATTAAGAGTACGTCGATTTTTTTTTTCTTTTTCATGGAAAAAACAAAAAGGACATGAGTGATTGAATACTGAATTCCATTCATGGCATAAAAGTAACTTGACAAGTATAACTGATGCAATACGAAAACACGCTTCTTATAAAGATGCTTATGGGTCAATAACACCGAATTCATAATAAAGAAGACCATTTAAGTGCTGATAAACGTCAAAGGAGTCTAGAAGACACAATTTAGCCTAGAGGCAGTCCCAGTTGACATTGCCTTCACGGCGCGCTTGTTCGCCGTCAGTATGAGCCAAGACTAATCAAATAGATTAATTCTTGGGCCCAAAACTTCTTCCCATTATCAGCAACACTGCAAATCTGATATTATGTAAAGACAATGCTCAAATCTTATCATACACACTATGAATCTTATACTTGCCTGGTCATTCCTAAAAATAATTTAGCTTCAAGACACATTTATTCTTGAATAATTGGTATGTCAATACATGGAAACTTTCCCATCTTACAAGATTCATTTATCATTCCAAGTCTGAGACAGAGTAAGAAACATAAACGCATGAAATTAATCTCCAACTACATATATCTTAGTCGACTGTTCCAGAGATACCATTTATATACCATCAAAACGGGGGAGGGGGGGGGGGGTCGACGAGGCAATCCTCACCCTATGACGGCAAATCCATTCAAAATATATTCAAAAGATAAGAATATTATCTCAAGAAAATGCGCTGTCAAAGATTACTGACAGTCATTCTAATTCGAGAGTGAAAATGCATAAATATCGAGGTGACACCGGAACAGGGAGCCCCCGACGGGTTGCATGGGAGGGCAGGTGGTGCCGCTGCCTTAAGACAACACCGCCCACACAGGTGGTGGATAGGCGCCACCTTACCTGTAGGTGGTTGTCATGGTAGGGGTTTCAATAACAATCTCGCAGAGAATGAAATATAGGAATATATCAAGAAATCTGTATGCTATTTACATTACAGATACAAACCAATATTTTCCACTAATGATATTAAAATTTCACTTTTCTCTCTTTAACCACCTGTATTCAGAAAAATACCGGAGGAATTATGGTGATAAATAACTACCATACATAAAATTATAAATCTTATGATCCAAATATTTTTGAATGCTTCAAAATTCCAGCCATATCGAACAGCTAAAGACAAACATGAGAGAGAGAGAGAGAGAGAGAGAGAGAGAGAGAGAGAGAGAGAGAGAGAGAGAGAGAAAGTCAAACAACTAGAAGAATTGCACAGACAAGACAGAGAGGAGAGGGACCTTACCGACCTTTACCAAAAGACAATGACAAATGAAACAATTCCTTTGTGGGAACCGGCTTATTCCATACGCATGTCCACATGTGACAGCTCCCATCTGTCTGAGGAGGGTGATGGAACAGACGTCCATCATCTGGAACCAACGGTCAAATTCCTTTCGAAGTTTTCTATGGGGTTTTTACAAGTTCATCAATATGCAATGATATGAAACCAGCCAAAAGAATTTCTCGGCCATCTTTGTCGACCAATTGAAAGTACCAGTTGACTTTCGCTGTTGGAAACTTCCCTGCCTAGCGATATGCTGGACTTGGGTTCGAAACCCGCTCAAGTTCGATAATGGGGTTTTGTGGGAGCCTATAGGTTTGCCTGCTGAGTCATTAGTAGCCATTGCCTGGCCCCAACTGGTCCTGCTTGGGTGGAGAGGGGGCTTGGGTGCTGGTCATAATAGGTCAGTCTCTATGGCGTTTTCACTGTCCCTAACCTCTACCATTCATGAGCGACCTTTAAACCTTTGAACCTGATATTAAATCTGATTATTATCAGACATCAAAATAATTAGCCCAAGTACTTACAAATTCGGTGACCACACAACTCATCATTGGGGCAGCTTTAAACTAATTAGATATTTACGTTAAGCAGAAAAAGGGATTGTTTTACTTTCACGTTTAATAAATAAAAAAAAAATCATATTGATTTCTATAATTGGATCGATAGTCATAAGAAGAGAAAAAGTTTGCAAATCTAACAATGAAGTTTATCGATGGCTCTGCTTTATATAAAAGCTTCTGTTTATTCAATCACTTGAGTATTCATTTACGTAGACAATCAAATAAAACAATGTCAAGGATAATGTATCAAGCATCCTTGAAACACAATGGCTATTCTATTTTGACAGGGTTGGCGTGATTCTTGGAAGATTGAAAATTTTGCAAGATATTTTTTTCCTCAAGCCAAATTTTTTTTAAAATACAAATGTTCAGGATAGTCACCATAAACATCATAGTCCCTTAGATTAGACCTGGCTGCCATAAAAAAAAAAGGGAAAGAAGAAAAAAAAAAGCATAACATTGAAAGAGTCCAAAAAGTATTAATATTTATAGCTACATGGCAAGTGGAAAATCTTAATACATCAAGTTTTCGTTATATCGATTTTGTTGATATTCTGTGGCACATATGGCTATAATACTTAATCGTCCATCCCGCGCTATCTTAAGAGAGTAACGAGCAAAGTCCATACGTCAAAATCTGTCTCTTAGATTTGCCCTGTGGCGCTCATTACTTGTATTAACGACAGCTCCTTGTGTCAAGTACACACTCGAAAATTCATTTCCGCCAAATGCCACTTAAGGGAGACCACAGCTCGCTCTCGATGAACCAGACAACTAAGCATCCCTTACGGACCCTTCAGACTTGCCATGCCAACAGCCCACTTCTGCCACCAGGCCTCGAGTCTGCCACCCACGTCTCTCGGCACGCCCTTTGTTTTTCCTCCCAACGACCTCCTGTTGTTAGTCTTCACTTCGACAACATTACCTTACAACTTCGACCCTAAGCTGGGTACGAAGGAACATGGGTACCATCGTAATCATCATCATCATTATCATCATCATCATCATCATTATCATCATCGCACCTCCATACATCCCAGTACCAGCTCCCCAACTCTCTCTCTCTCTCTCTCTCTCTCTCTCTCTCTCTCTGTGAAGAGTATGCAAAGACAAACCATTCAGCTATCTAAACATGTTGCTTCCGAAGAAATTCATTCAAGATGCATAGGACGTTAGTAAATATAAAGTCAACCGAAAAGGAAATCCCGTCAACGTTTGTTTGCACTGCAAAGAAAACATAAATCCTTTGGGGGTTAATAAAAGATCCAAGTCCGACCAGGACCTTGAACTGGCTGGAAATATGCACATTATTCAACACAAACATTACTAACGGCTGACTAAAGGATTTACTTCATTATATACATACATACATACATACATACATACATACACACACACACACACACATATATATATATATATATTCCTTGTAATTCAAATACATTATATACACATATTTATTCATACATATACATATATTTATATACATACATATATATATATATATATATACACCTACATATATACACACACACATATATATATATATATATACACACATACATACATACACACACATATACATATATATATATATATATATAGATATATATGGGTGTGTGTGCGTGTGTGTTTAATGAAGCATCTAGCCTATGTGTGAGAGAGAGAGAGAGAGAGAGAGAGAGAAAATTACTGCAACATCTTACAGAATCCTCATTACTGATTAGTTAAAAAAAATCGCAACTATGACCCTGTATAGCATCCAGAGCAACATATGACACTCCCATCGGGTGTCACGCGTCGTTCATATTCTCCCAGGTTCCCCCTTCCCCCTACCCCAGCCCTTGGAAGCGCTACCTCAAAATCTGATAGCGTTCGTTCTTTTATTTGCGTATGCGGTTCCAAGTGAGGAGGCGAGAGGCCTTCTGACAAGACCACAAATTGCAAAATGAAGTCCTGTTATCCGGACGAACAATCTTCTGTCTGATAAGAGATGCCAGCGTATCCAATGCTAGGGAGAACAAAAGATAAAAAGAAGTTATAAAGAAAGATATACCCCAAAATTAAACTGTCATTGCCATTGTAAACAGTATGGAATGGGGCGGGTGCTGGAAGACTCAGCATAATCAACAACTACGTATATGAAGGCGAGAAAGTAGAGTGTAGGAGGAGAGGTTGAATGACCTTAGAAGAGAACCAGACGATTGATTGTTTCACGTAAATTTCGTCGTTTTCGTACAGATGTTAGACATAGGCTTTTCTGCGAGGGTTTTTGGGTAGTATAGTGGTACTGTTCCACCTTAGATTTCGGCTTCCTGAAAATATTACTAGTGTATACACCATATTTTGTGGATGCAATCTAGATGCAAGACATTTTAGATGCGTATGAATATATGCATTTATGAATATATTAAAGTTTAATTTACATCCAGACACACAAAAAAAGTCCTTCAACTCACGTGCACACATAAAGAGCCTACATACAATAGGACTCAGGATCACCATTTTCATCCTGTACCTGAACCAATAAAGCGAGGTAAAAAACGATTAAAAATAGCAAAAAATTCTCAGCAGCACTCTAAATATACCGATAATAAAAAATAACTAGCTTCCGAGATCTAAATATACTACCCATTCTTTTGTAGAAGAGATTCTAGCCAAATGAATTATACAATTAATTTACCGTAAGATAACGAACAACCAAAGAAAAAGTTATGGAGTCCTCATTCACATTGATCCGTAAATCTGAGATAATGCTCAAAAAGCGTAGTTATAAACGAACTAGGATGGCTGGGAGATGAAAAAGGAATAAATCTAGTTTTTCGTTCCACTGCCATATGAACATAAACGGAAAAAAAAAAAAGTTTACCTTTGAGGAAAAGAAATAATCGATACGAGAGAAGAATACCCTGGGGAACAACACTATAGAGGAAATGAAAGATCCATAGCTAGAAATTCTGAGCAAAAATCTTATGAACGATTCTACTGCCAAGACTGACAGAAAAAAACAAGTGGTAGACAAACAATTGAGGTTTAAATATCATTAACAGGGGAAATGCTTGGGTGAAATTTGGTAGAAAAAAGGATTTAATAAAAAGCCTTTGCGAAAGTGTGAGCTGGAAACAAATTAATTTCACTGTCGTTATAACCGATACAGTAGTTGAGCCACAAGGATGGTATGCTGATAGATGGACAGATACAAGGACAGTGGTATGTAAAACTAGCATAGTCTTCTTTCTTTCAAAGGGGCTGTACTGGTACATATTTCCAAAATGATAAGTTGGTGCTGGAATTATCTACCAGGTAAAAGCACTAAAGTCAATTGATCCACTAATTTCTAATAGAAACATAAGAATACAAAACAAGCCAAAAACTTCAGGGATCTTTGAAGATGCCAACACTTTACACCACTTGAAAACAGAGAATAAGATGGCGTAACATTATCAAGTGGAAGAGTTGGAATCCCAGGAACATTAAAATCACTAAAAAATATCATCAGTCGAAAACACGAAGCGAACGTTTCTGCAATGTATTATCCTAACAGTGCGTTCAAATGAAATATTACACCATTTACAAGTAAAATAGCAGCACATTCAAAGAAACGTGTATCAATTTCGAAGCAAAACGAGCAACCAGTTTAAGTAATAATAGGCTCTCCATTTAAAGATGAATAGATGATGAATCGAGTTAAAACAGCAGAGTTCCATAGTATTCAGGTGGTGGGTGAAAAGCACAAATATTTGTATTTATAAAATCTCTATAAATACAAAATTGTATAAAACAAAGTATAGTAATTCATGTACAGGAATCTGATCTCTCTCTCTCTCTCTCTCTCTCTCTCTCTCTCTCTCTCTCGTGCTGAAACTCATCTCGACATAAGTCAACTCATTACAAGCGTGAGCCAACCACATCAAATAAACACGTTTCAGAACTAAAATGAGAACTCTCTCTCTCTCTCTCTCTCTCTCTCTCTCTCTCTCTCTCTCTCACACACACACACATATATTTCATGAAGAGTAATACCATCAAGAATTTGGAAAGTATTCGGCGATTTTTATCAAATATAAAACCAAACCAAAGAAGACAAGGCGGTAGCAAATATATGGAACAACCCAAAACATTTCTTTCTACACGCGCACAAATATCAAGGGAAAACCAGCATTGGCACATCCAAAGTAAATGGTTTACTCATAACATCACCTGTGGAAATATGAGAATATCTAACAGAGTAATACGCACCTGTATATTCAATTCCTGAACTGATATCAGAACGCATGATCCAACTGTATTCAGTGATGGGGCACTATCGAGTCCCCCTTAAAGTTCCGCCCTTTTTATTCTAATGATACGTCATATTGCTTGCAACCTGCACAGCTCATTGATATCTTTATTCGCGGATGATTCTCAGGTCTGTAATATCAGACTCTCGAGGAAACTACAAACTAGCTCGAAATAAGCTTGATATGTAGTAGTTTATCCAAGAATGTAGAGAAACAAGTTTTTCAGTGGATAGAAGTTTTAACACACTTTTCATAAAAATCAGGAAATTTCCTTCGCGAAAGTTCCAAGTCAATGACCAACAAGTCATCATCTCTCACCTGAAAAGGATAGTAGAAAACTCATAAAAAGCCATCATGGATAATGGCAATACTTTTAAAATAAAAAATCCGTACCCTGCAAACGCTATAGGTGATGTTAATTATAGATTTTCTTACTGGAATTGGTCTGTGACGAGCCGGAGAGAAGGTTGTGACTCAAAAACAGGATGAAAGCAACCGAGTAACTTTATTACAGACACTCGCCTTTATCTACAAAAACTCAATGCAACAGGAAATTTCTTGTTCAACCGACACCGTACCGTTTAACAGTTAACGGTGAAAAACATATACATTATTTCAAGATGTCGTTATTATGTACGACCGTGTGACACACGGTTGGTACAGGTCTGACCCAACGACAACTAGATAAAACAATTTGGGAGAGTCCTTCGTAAATATACAAATATACAAAAAGAGTGTAACAAGAAAAGGGCTATCTTTATCGTGATGGACATAAACCGAGAAAACTATGTAGCATCCAGCATACGCACGAACGCAAAAAAAAAAAAAAAAAAAAAAAAAATTATCACAAAAATATCAAGGGGGGGATTGATCCTAGATTTATTATCACATCCATCAAAACCTAAGACCTTTGCTCTTCAATTTCACCACAATGTTATAAAAGGTTAAAGATGCCCACTTTCCAAACCTTACACTATTCAATAATCTAACCAAGAATGCTTTAACTTCATCCGTTGTACACAAGGCTATAAACTATAAAATTGACTCTCTCGCTTTATTGTAACCAGTTATGAATCATTTAGATAGATTCCTGGCACCTCTCGACAGGATTCGTCAATTCAGCCTACCTAATACATGATGAATTCAAACGCAAACTAGCACATTGTATTTAATTGCAGAACCAGATATGACACCGTTGTTTTCAACAACTATTGCAAATAATGTTCATATCTACACTCTACAAAAAAAAAAAAAAAAAAAAAAAAATTCAATCGAAATTTTTCCGTAAAATATACTGTTCTCAGCCGTATTTCGGTAAAATACAGGCGACCGTATTTTTAACCCTACTTTATTATTTTTTAAATCGGTAAATGTCTGGCAACATTTATTCCAGGATTTTTATCGTTTTTTACGGCAACTTTTTAACAGTGTATGTACTGATGAACGATTCAACAAGATATTCCATTTCACGAGAGGTGGATAATCTCTACAAGTAAAATCTCACCTTGCACTGACCGGGGAACATTTTGAAGGCTGTCTATGGTCAAAGTCCTTACTACATACGAAAAAAAAATTCACTAAAACAACACCTCACGAAAGGAAACCTTATGTAATCATTCGTCGACCTTCGAGTTTTGGTCTCGCAGTTCTTGTTGTCTTTTCCATCGTCAAAAAAAACCTAAGACTCAACTAATCTGGAAGACAAGGCTTTCCACGTCACTTCTCCGTTACTTTTTTACACCCAACCCGCAACCTCAAGCGGAATTTAATTAAGATTTTCTTTTTATGTGGATGAAAGACCTCACACGAACCGAAATAAGTACTCGGAAACTGTCAGTGGTTGTCAAATTGAATGAAATGTAAATTTGCCTTTTACTTTTGAGGGAGAGAAGATGTAAAAAAAAAAAAAAAAAGCTCTCTTCGTACGCGTTCACTTTTTTCTTTCTTGAATGTGACTTATCTTTCTCTTATGTAATACTGAATATGACGAGAATACCAACAAAATCCCATCACCTGTCAATGTCACGACAGAAACATGAAAAAGAGGAGAAACGACGGGGAAGGAAAAAAGATAGTACGACTTCATGTCCACGATGGAATTTGAGAAAAAGAATCAGAGATTAATATGGGAAGTTGTTGCCTGACTGAAGTCATAAGGCTCCCTTAGAGGGGTGAAGGGTTTTCAATGGAACAATTCAGAAAAAGTACCGATAGAAAATAAAGAGAAACAGAGAAACCACCAAGCGGCAAAAGGAGATATACTGGAAGATCAATAGAATGGTCAAAGGCGAGGTTTTTAATTAAATAAATAGTTTTTTAATTAGTCCACACATTCGTTGGTGGCAAAAGGATGATGCACATTAAATAGAAGAGCACCCCACAAAAAAAAAATAGAAGGGGCAATACCCCCCACACACCCCACACCACCCCCCCCCCCCCCCCAAAAAAAAAGAGAAGCAATACCCAAAAAGAGTGAAGGACAGTGTCACATCACTGAGATTTCAAGGGATTAAGATAATAATAAAATATCTCACATTTAGCGACCTGAAATATCTAATGCCTGCAGATGAGTTTAAAGTAATGTGAACTCTCAAAATATTGATGAATGTGCGGGTATAAATGACTTTTTACCAAGCAGGCATAGAACTATTACACCGTAAAATAATCCCCTCGGCTTATAGCATCTGCTTTCCCAAAGAGGGTTGTAGATTACCAAATAATAATAATAATAATAATAATAATAATAATAATAATAATAATAATAATAATAATAATAATAATAATAATTACTGTTATCATTTACTAAAAAAATATTCAACTTCAGTACATAACATTTATCAAGCTCGGTACGGAAGATTATTATGTTTATCCTAAAAATCTGGCCAAATACAAGATGAAAAAAAGTAAAAAATAAATTAATGAACCAAAAGAACACATAATATAACTTCCCTTTACGGTCTTAAACATGGAAAAAGAGCTAGCATTCAAATCACTGACATAAAAATATTTCATTTACAGATGATAAAATATTCTTGACAATTTATCTAACTAAATGACTTTAACATATGTCTTGGGCTTAGCGAGAAAAAAAAATACATACCACGAATTTTGTAGAACAATATCTTTTCTAAACACAATAGACAATGGAACAGGTAAAAACTTTTGTCCTCGTCTCGTTCAGGTCTAAAGAAAACAAGAAAAGATTTATAGCTTAAACATGGAGGAAGCGAAAGGTTTATAGCTTTTTTTAGAAAAAAGTTTGGTCAAATATATTGTCAAAGTTTTGGTAATAAAAGGAAACATGCAGTCACTGGAAATTATTGCAAAGTTCAATGTATTCACATGCCAAAAATGGAGTAACTTGAAATGAAGAGATATTGCAACATTTGAAATACTCAAACCTAAATTCACCTTTCTACGCACATCTCTGCTCTTTATAGTCATGAAAACGAGCTAGATACTGCATACCACTATGAAGTTTTTAACATTATTCTAATGTTTTTAGATAGATACAACTGTGCTTTACATCACATAAATATACGTGAAACTCGTCATTTCGATTCCTTCTTTAATGTTTAAAAAAAATGGAAGTTTCTGACATACACTCTGTAGTGCTGAACATGAAATCACATAAAATGTAGAATATAGCTCATAATTTAAATAATTTCCATTTACTGAATAAAACTAAATATATAATAAATATGAAATAAATATATAGGAGAAAATCTTTCATTGAAATAACGTTTTAAATGTAAACATCATAAATATATAACTGGCAAAAAAAAATAATCAAATTATGAATAATGCATATCAAGAGCATCGTCTGAATATCCATGCTGACATAAGGCCAATTTAATCTCTAATAATAACAAAGTCAAACAAACAGGTAATCTTTGGAAGAATATTTACATTTAATATCGGGCGCAGGCAGAGGTTTTCCCATTATAAAAACGAGAGCCATGAAAATTTATAATACAGGGAAACCAATCGCTGGGGAACGAAGATAAAAGAAACAACAAAATCAATTTATCGCCAGTGTCAATACAAGCAGAGGGCCATCAAATAATTACATAAACAATTAAAATCCGTAAAATTACCATTATCGCAAGTATCGTTCTAATAAAATTGAAAATTTAATAATAAACATCTAAGACCAATCACTGAAGCCTACAACTTTTCAAAAGCAGCGTTCATTTTTTTCCTCTCTTTTCTTTTCTTTATGTTGTTATCTGGGTGTCTGCATCATTCTAATAACATATAATAACATAACAAACATCTGAGACCTATCACTGAAGCCTACAACTTTTCAAAAGCAGCGTACATTTTTTTTTTCTGGGTGTCTGACAAAAGGAGTTTCTGCGTATTGTAAAACCCGATCGATATACCTGATCTTTTGCCTGTAATTGTGGGGACACCAGGTGCAAGAGGTGCATCCGGTCAAGCATTTTTACAACCTCATTATGTGATGCTGTTTCTTAATGTTTATCTGTTGTTACAGGTCATGTTTGCGCGTGAGGTGGCAAGCAAAAGGAATTTTCACGTGAGTGAGCACGATTTTTGTTATTGTCCCTGTGTGTCTCACCTTAATGGATACAACAATTATTTTTCATAAGTGTACATTAGTGCACCTGTGCAATAAGAAAAACCATATACTGTTGATGCTTTCAATGTGAGAGAGAGAGAGAGAGAGAGAGAGAGAGAGAGAGAGAGAGAGAGAGAGAGAGAGAGAGAGAGAGAGGATACATTCGCACGATGTGTACGATTTATGAAAAACCAAGACTCTTTCATTGCAAATTCAGACAAATTTGAAGAATTAGTAAGTTCTAAAATAATGCAAAAACAAGGCTGCACTGACTAAAATGCTTGTGTGGAAATTCATGCGAGACGGATGTACATTAGATTTGGAAATATATGAAACGGAGCCATCTTGAATGTGAAAAGTCTTTGTGTCAAAGCAAGCATAATATTTTGCAAGATTATCATAATTATTTAAAAGAAAGATCCGGGTTCCTCAACAAACGTTTATGAGGTAATACCTTTCACTTGAAAAAAAAATCTGGTTTTCATAGTGAGTTAATGAAATGTTATTTCAGACGACGCTAGCAGTAAACACACGAAAAGACAGTTGGTCTTTGTATAACCAGAGGCCATATATCTAAACCTGGCATAAAAAATCCTTTCAACATCTTAAGTTTCCTGGATTTCGTGCGTAAGGAGCTTTCTTATTTTTTTTAGACGATTAAATTGTTGAGATCGCGTCTTTGGCTTAAATGATTTCAACGAGTCTCCAGATATAGATGAAGAGAAATAATGAACTATTGGTTTACCTTTTTTTGCAATCTCGGGAACTGACCAAGTCTCTTATGGGCAATCGGTCTTACAAACACCATATTTCAAATTCAAACTAGTTACGGAATGAAACTGTTATAATTATCTCTCTCTCTCTCTCTCTCTCTCTCTCTCTCTCTCTCTCTCTCTCTCTCTCTCTCTCTCTCTCTCTCTCTCTCTCTCTCTCTCTCTCTCTCTCTATTTATATATATATATATATATATATATATATATATACATACATACATACATATAGAAATATACACATATATATTATATATGCGTATATATACATATATAAATATATATATGTATATATATATATATATATATATATATATATATATATATATATATACATATACAGTATATATATACATATATATATATATATATATATATATATATATATATATATATATATATATATATATATATATGAATATATATCACAAGCACACGTGATTTCAATCAATGTAAATATCACCCACGAATGGCATTTAATACCGAATTCTATCTTGGGATATATATATATATATATATATATATATATATATATATATATATATATATATATATATATATATATATATATATATATATATATATATATACATAAGACACCCTATAGCTTTTGATGTCGAATACCCTCTGCCTTGGAATCAATGATCCAAGGGAAAATTCTTTTCATAAGTGCTTCTACTCCGGCTAGGATTCTAACATATGTTTCACAGTCGAGACAAAGCTGACAGCTGAGGCTTAAGTATGGCATAAATACTCATTACAAAAAAAAAAAAAAAAAAAAAAAAACTCCATAGTGTCTGTATTCCAGGGGCTGGAGTAATACAATATTAAAAGATATTGGTGGCTTATTATTTGAAGATGGGAACTATGTGTGTTAGTGACAAAACTATCATATATATATATATATATATATATATATATATATATATATATATATATATATATATATATATATATATATATATATATATATAAAACGTCGAAGAAAGAAAGAAAAAAGGATATAAACTGTTTTCACTACATGCCCTTTCCCCATTAGGAGTGGCCCCAGAGGGCAAAGAGTCTACTAAGTTAAGATAAAATAGCTATGCCCTTGACTTATTCTTGACCCCAAATGACGCTGGTACCCATTCATAACTGGGTCAGCTGGCGCACAGTAGACCAGACAGGATTGGCCCACGGCCCTTGCAAATATGAACGAAGTCTGTTATTTATGATTAATCGTAGGTAATGAAAAAGCAGACTTACAAATAAAAGGGAGTCTGGCTCAATCCGGAAATAATTGTCAACATTGCTGCCTCAATATGACCGTTTTAAAGTTAATGAGCAGACAAGACTTAAAATATTTAGTGCAGTTTCAATTTGCCAACTAGAGAAAAGAAAAAGATTTTAAAAAATTAAGAATAACAGAAGCAAGTAAAGGTTTTCATCACCATGCCAACAAATAAGTTTTTCATGTTATAAGTAGCAAATATTTAATTAATAAGAAATCCTCTCCGGTTGCCTCAAAACACCCAGTCTTTTCTTCCTCGGAGACCCAAAGTCTATTAAAAGAGAAAAAGAGGAAATGTGCAGAAGGTCCACCTGAACAACCTGCCTTAATGGGACAGCTTGAAATGCGAATGTTGGAAGCAACTGCAATAAATATGCGAGGTTTATTTGCACACTTCAGCGTATGTTACCGCCTGCGGAAATAAACAAGATGCTTCACTTATGGGACTCACTGTGTCACGTCCACACATAACCAAAATTCTATTTCCCATCTATTTATGCTTTACCTTTTACCAACGAAGCAACTCTTTCCTTATAGTTCTCTTGCTTGAGGGTACACTCCAGAACACTATTCTCTCTTCATTGGTTATGTATGAGAGATCTATTTTAACGTTGTTACTGATCTTCAGAAACTTTATTTTGTTATTCCTTACTTAATATAGCCTGTATACTTTATTTATTTCCTTATTTCCTTTCTTCACAGGGCTGTTTTCCCTCTTGGAGCCCTCGGGCTTCTAACATTTTGCTTTTCTAACTAGGGTTGTAGCTTAGCAAGTAATAATAATAATAATAATAATAATAATAATAATAATAATAATAATAATTGCAATGAGGCCAACTTATTACACCCCACATGTTTATGCTTTAATCGATTTATTTTCTCAAACTCTCAGCCACATATCCATATTCAATGCATTTAAATTGTCAATTAACTCCTCACTGCACCAAATCCCATATAAACAAACATATTTTTATCTGCCCTTATCTCTTTTCCGCACACATTCCACCACCAACTTCTCTTTTCAGAATCTGCCGTTTTATTTTGCGGCAATTGCTATCTCTATATTGGCAATGAATGCACAATCAAATGATAATAATAGATAACTGCATTCCGTTAGACACGGTAAAATTAAGTTTTTATTGTTTATATAGGAGATATTTATTCTAATGTTGTTACTCTTCTTAAAATATCTTATTTTCCTTTGTTTCCTTTCCTCACTGGGCTATTTTTCCTGTTGGAGCCCCTAGGCTTTGTAGCTTAGCAAGTAATAATAATAATAATAATAATTAGAATGAGCATTTGCAAACTCGGATGTATCAAATTTACTTTACAGTAAACGTAACAATGTTTATGCATTTGCTTATTTAGGTTATGTAACTATGATTATTGTGTATATTTATAAAACACACACATTCACGCACACAGAGGTTTAATATACTTATTCAGTGATAAAATATTTCATTTCACTGATTACCTCCAATATGATTCATAAAAGTATGATATCAGCAATTGACAAGATATATATTAGAAACTTTTACGGAGTCTGAGAGTAGATAACATGCTTTATGTTACTAGCATTGACATTATTGCATTCCCAAAACGCAACAAGGCTTCTTGAACTATCAGCTGATAATCAAAACTGGAAGCAATTGATATATTGAAGGAAAAGGCACAAATACAATAAATAAAACGTTCTCTTTTGTTTCAAAGCACATATAATTCATGAAGCCTCTTTTTGTTTACTTAAGAATCGAACTTTACTCCTTAAAATCTTATTATTATTATTATTATTATTATTATTATTATTATTATTATTAGACAAGCAAAAACCATAGTTGCAAAAGCAAGATGCTATAAGCCCAAGGGCTCCAACAGGGAAAAATACCCGTGAGGAAAGGAAATAAGGAACTAAAAAAACAATGAAAAAAAAAATTAACAATAAATTATTCTAAAAACAGTAACAACATCAAAATAGATATGTCATATATAAACTATAAAGAGACTTATGTCAGCCTGTTCAACATAAAAACATTTGCTGCAACTTTGAACTTTTGAAGTTCTACTGATTCAACTACCCGATTAGGAAGATCATTCCACAACTTGGTCACTGCTGGAATAAAACTTCTAGAATACTGTGTAGAATTGAGCCTAATGATGGAGAAGGCCTGACTATTAGAATTAACTGCATACCTAATATTACAAACAGGATGGAACTGTCCAGAAAGATGTGAATGTAAAGGATGGTCATAATTATGAAAAATCTTGTGCAACATGCACAATGAATTAATTGAACGACGGTGCCAAAGATTAATATCTAGATCAGGAATAATAAATTTAATAGACCGTAAGTTCTTGTCCAACAAATTAAGATGAGAATCAGCAGCTGAAGACCAGACAGGAGAACAATGCTCAAATACAGAAGGCTGATCTAATAAGATGCCAATGAAGTACAAAAAATCGAATAAAATATAGCAAGATTCACACTTCAGTGCATAATCGATATAGTACCAACCACACAAACGTCATCAACTAAACCAATGTAAAACAAATATATATATATATATATATATATATATATATATATATATATATATATATATATATATATATATATATATATTTGAAGTATTTCCTAAAAAAATAAAAAAAAAGGTAAATGTGGTCTCTAACCGATTCAATCAAAGTACAAGAGCGTACACAACAAAGCTTAACACTTGTCCCCCCTCATGATTTAGATGTAATATATCAGTATGTTTTTTCAGAATAACGAATTTACCTCAACTATGTTAAAATTCCTCTTATAAATGAGGCTACAAAGCATGCTACCAAATGTATTACGCTCCTTAATGGAAGAAAGAATTGTCCAATAGTTTTATGAAAACTTGGCTCAGCAAAGGTTTTAAAAGAATATTCTTGGCATAATATTAATTTTTACCAAATATTTCACGAAATTGCACTGAAATTTTAGGCTTAATAATTTTTGGCCACTAAAATCTAATTTAGTCCCTCATCATATACAAAAGCCATCTAGAAAATTAAAACTCCAATCACCACAACCATTCAATTTCTTTTATCACAAACATACATCCAGTGAAAAAAAAAAGGAAAACGTCGTTATAATTGACAATTTTTCTTTACAGCTCTATTGAAAGGAACGCAACCAAAACAAAAGAAATTGTAAACAATGATAAAAAAGAAATACTATAATTTGTCGTCACCCATCTTCCCAACACAACAGTAAAAAAAAAAAAAACTAAATAAACAAATACGCTTCCTTATTCCTTTCCTTCAGTAGACTGAAGCTGACCCAAAATAGGTGTGCCCTGGCCACCAGCCAAGTCCCAAAGTCGAGGATGAAGGTTTCACCCGAAGGGTCAACATTCAAGAGTGCCCAACACACACCAAGAGATCTGCGGGGATCTTTTTAACATGGGCTAGGCGTTGCCTTGACGGACGGTGACATCTAGTGCGATCATTCTCCTCCAGGCTGCGCTGGTAGTAGTGCTTGTTTTATTTATCATCATCATCATTTCTAAGGTTGAACTCAACATAATTATTAGGATCTCTACAAATCTTTCTTTAATAACTGCCGTCAGTTATTACAAACATCTTCATCGCCAGAATTATTATTATTATTATTATTATTATTATTATAATTACCATTATTATCATTATTATTTTTACTATTATTATTATTGTTGTTGTTGTTGTTGTTGTTGTTGTTATTATTATTATTATTGTGGTTGATATTATTGTAATTGTTGTTTTTATGGGATCTAAAACGACATTTCAACCCTATAATCTACTTTAGACTATATTTAACAAAAGCCCCTAATTCCAAAGTAACTTAAACTTTTAGATCACCAAACTTACGCAACGTGAGCAAAGAAATTCATTAAAACAATAAAGATTCCGCAACATTCCCTATAAGCCGAGTTAATGGCCTCTATTAACTGTCCCATTAAAAAAGGAAAATGCCTCTAAGACAGATTTACGACGGACTTCGCATACCCTTTCGTTTGGGTAGTGATACAGATAGGAAAAAAAATAACTTTAGCGTGGACCATAGATCACTTATCGGACTATATATAGCAGGAAGGTATAGAAGCATATGAATATGTTAGCAGCTGTGTGCAAAAATGTTTACCTATGATAAAAATATATATGTACACATACATACAGTACACACACATACATATATATATATATATATATATATATATATATATATAAATATATACATATACATATATATATACATATATATATGTATATATATATATATATATATATATATATATATGTGTGTCTGTGTGTATATATATATACATATATAAATATATATATATACATACATACATATATATGTGTGTGTGTGTACATGGGCATATAAACTTCAATAAGAGACTGTCCATAGGACTACGGGTCAAACAAGGGAAAGGCCCGTGCCAACAGGAATTCTTGTCTACAATACAACGATGTCCAAAGGAGATAGGACAGGACATAAGACAAGAGAGGGACTATGTCCGAAACAGATGAGATCCAAGTCCTAACGAGATAAGAAACAGAGAAAACCAGAAGTCTGATAGAGCCAGATTCTAACCTTCCTTCAGACAATAAAAGTCTACCTCCAAAATCCTGTTATGGCTGAGAAGAAGAGACAAATTGAAGCTGCTAGCCCTCCCTGCTTTTGACGAGAAGTAGCCAATACTGCCTGAAACCTGCCTTAGTTCAATAGTATCATCGAATTCTTAGAAGAAGACCTCTGATGTCCCTTTATGATACCACCTCTTTAATGACGTCTTCGAATCCGGTCATCGTGCCAGTTTCATCTGAACTTCAGCCACCCTTCTGCAACGTTCTCAAGCCTTAAGTCTCCGTACCAGTATCGTCTCAACAGCTGCAGAAAACTATTCCTTAAGTATTTCTACTTTAATGACTGTTCCCCTTGTCTCTTGATGTTTTGATTGATTTGGTTTGTCAGTTAAAGTAACCGAAGAAGTAACATTGGTTTTCTTTATATGTTTGTGAATAAACGTGTTGTGCTTTTTCGTGAGTTTCTTTTTACATTTATTTCCCATATTTCCAAGGTGGTTGTTGGAAGCATTTATCTTAATTATTAAAAGAACCTGTGACGATTTTAAGATTGTAACAAGTGGTATCACGATCTTTATCGAAGAAAGAAGAGATTTTGCATGAATGGCCTGGGATGGTAGTGCACAAATTGCTTCATTGCAGAGAAAATGCTGGAGTACAGAGACCACAGTTCGTCAAAAGGAAAGGTGCCCCTCTAAAGGCAATTGAATTAGAGATCAATGTAGATTACAATTCTAGATTTTCTGAGGGGTCTAGTAGGTCTCACAATTTAGTCTGTTTTGGACAAGAGAAGATATACCTGAAGAATTGACATAAATTCCTTTGTAGGATTGGACTTGTGAGGTTCGTTAAAGAGTGGAAAAGTCTCTGCCATCAGTCATGAAATATTGTTTAAGCCTTTGAGAAATATCATCTAAGTATTTCAAAACTGGTCTTGAAAAAATCATTTCAAAGAATCTTAAATTTTTCACTTATAAATATTTGTTGATTAATTTATAAGTATCCAACTACTATCTTATCTTAAATTATCATCACCATAGCCTTTATATTAAAGTGTAATTCCATCTTTCAAACAAGAATTACATTAAAAATTATTCAAAACAAGTGTCGACAACAAATAATAAATGGATAAACATAAATACAATTTTCCCATCACCATGAAAATTAACTGGAGCTCAGTTTGTCCAGAAAGACGCTCTCTTTGAGTTTTAGAGTTCACTAAGATATTATTAATTGTAAATGTAAAGTAACGTGTCCAAGTACTGTATTTAGAAGTGAAAAGGCATGGATAACCTGAATGAAAGTGCAGAAGGTACTTCACTAGAAAAAAAAAGAAGGACCACGAGACTACAAGCTGTTGTGAGGTGTGATGCCATTCCATAGGAAACCAAAGTAGTTTGTAAGTCTAGATATTCTAAACGGGTGATTAAGCCTAACATTTTAAGCTATGTTTCACAAGTAAGGCCAGTTTTGAAAACTTCATCAACCCGTTTGCAGAGTAGAATTGTGAATTTTCTCGAAGAAAGAAGAGAAACACATGGATGGCCTTTGAAGGGAGTGCAGAAATTGCTTTATTGCAGAAAAATGCTGGAGGATCGAGATCACAACTTGACATAAATAAAGTCACCGTTCTAGAGGGAATCAAATTCTAGATTAACACAGATAACAAATCTAGATTTTATAAAAGGGCAACTATGCCACACAATATAGTTGGGTTTGGAAAAGAAAGGACGTAACTAAAGAACTAAAGTCAGTCCAGTTGCAAAATTGGAATCGTGATCTTCATCGAAGAAAGGGAAACTTTGTGAGATTTGTGATGAAATACCGTTAAAGCCCTATGAAAAAACGTTTATGTACTTCAAAATTAATCTTATAATTTTTAATTTCAAAGAATCTTAAAGCATTCATTTATCAATACTTGTAAATCAATTTCTGAGTATCCAAATATTTGTGTATCTTAAATTTTCACCACTAGCTTTTATGTTGAAATGTAATTCCATCATTCAGCCAATGCAGTTCTGACTAAGAATAATAAGGAAAAGTGATTTGTTACAATTTGCGACGGCAAATATTAAATGGAGAAATGAGTTTCCTATTCTTCTAAACACAAACTGGAGCCTATTTTGTTTGGAGAGATGCTACCTTCGATATTTAGATGCCGCTAAGATATCTATTAATTGTACAATTAAAGTAACATGCTCAAATACCATGCATGGGTAACCTGGATGGAAGTGGAGAAAATGCTTCACTTAAGAGAAAATACTGGAGCCTCAAAACTACAAGCTGTTGTGAGGAGTGATGCCGTTCTAAAGGAAGTGGAATTGGGGACCAACATAGTTTGCAAGTCTAGATATTCTGAGGGGGCGACGAAGCCTCACATTTTAAGCTACGTTGCACATGCAAGGCCAGTTTTGAAAACTCTACATCAACCCTTTTGCAACAGCAAAATCATGAACTTTATCAGAGAAAAAAGAGAAACTGCATGGATGGCATTGATGGGAATGCAATAATTCCCAATAACTGTTTCATTGCAGAGAGATTGCTGGAGCATCGAGACCACAGTTTGTCCTAAGGAAAGGTGCTGCTCTACGGAGAATTAAATCCGAGATCAATGAAGATTACCAACCTAGATTTTTTGAGAGAGCAATTAATCTGCTTTGGACAATACAGATGTCCCTGAAGAACCGTGGCCAATCCCATTGCAAGAGTGGCATCGTGAGCTTTGTCGAGGAACAGTAAATCTTGTGGCATTGTCAAGATACAGTGTTATGTCTAGTGAAAAATCAATTATGTATTACCAATTTAATATTAAAATTCTATTTTAAAGAATCTTAAAATTTCCACTTACCAATACTTGATAATTAATTTATGGGTATTCAATTTTTTTTTTATATTAAATTTTCACAACCATAGCCTTTATACTGAAGTGTTATTCCATCGTTCAACCAATACAGTCCTGACGATGGAGAAAGGTAAATGCAGTTTTCCTGGTATCCTGAAAATTAACTGTTCAGTTTGGCCTAAGAGATGATGCCTTCAATTTTTATGCGTCACTAAGTTATTACCTATTAAACATAAACGTAACACAGACGCACACACACACACAACACATACACACACACACACACACACACACACACACATATATATATATATATATATATATACATATATATAATATATATATATGTCCATTTATAAACCTATGTACATGTATTTATATTTATTTATTAATTTATTTATTTATATATATATATATATATATATATATATATATATATATATATATACACATTTATATATATGAAAGAAAGAAATAATAGATAGATAGACATAGCTTCTGTACAAAGTGCATATACATGAGGTAACAAAATGAATGTGGTATTTAATTATGAGTCTTGCCGAAAAAGGGGCATCTGAAAATCGCATCACAATGGATTTACAAAACAAGATATAAAACGAAGCTCAGATGTATTCTGAATACGTAGCCAACCTAAATCAGCAAGTGTTTATAAAAAGAACCGATGAGATTCTATGGATTCCCTTGTAAACTTCAATGAAATCTTGATGAAAACAAAAAGGAGTTCAGTTTTGCCGCCAGGGGAATTCATTCACTAGGAATGGCCATGAACAATCGGATCCTTTGTAACCTCCGTACGGAGAACCTGATCCCTTTTGTTAAGCTGCCGCTGTAGAACTGAAACCTTTACAGCCTTCCATCTCCTGCTCGGTCTTACAAAAGAAAAGGAATAAGGGATTAGACGTGACTTAATAGTTACATATCTCAGAAAAAGGAATTTCAATCATTTCTTTTAATATCCCGTGCCAATATAACTCCTATAAAGCTCTCTCTCTCTCTCTCTCTCTCTCTCTCTCTCTCTCTCTCTCTCTCTCTCTCTCTCTCTCTCATGTCTATGTATTGAACGTCTTTCAATTGATTCACGAATAATTCGGTCGGTATATGGGTTAATAGGTAAGATGTTATATATTTCCCATGCATAACTCACTCTCTCTCTCTCTCTCTCTCTCTCTCTCTCTCTCTCTCTCTCTCTCTCTCTCTCTCTCTCTATATTATCACAGACAGAGAGAGAGAGAGAGAGAGAGAGAGAGAGAGAGAGAGAGAGAGAGAAAGAGAGAGAGAGAGAGACTTTATGTAAGCATAATTTAATAGAAATTCCTTTCGTACAAGAAACTACCAAAGCACTGGACTCCTCAGCCTGTTTATCCACAATCTAAAGACTAACTCGCCGAATCTACAGCTAAGATGCGACAAAACAAAATACAGATGTTTAATTTCTGAGAATTATGTGCATCAGTAAGATCATTGCATTAAGCTTAAAATACCTTGCTGTTCAACCAATGAATACCATTGGTATTATTTACCATTTAACACAAAGGCTCGCGTGATGCTTCTAATCTCAATTCCATTATCTGACTAGTAAGCGTCTTAATTGTTATAAATGGTCAGATAATTATTACAGGAAACTCGAAATTTATCTTATTTGCATGTTTTAACATTCACATGCTAAACATCAATTTACGTTTTAGGTAAACTGCAGAAATACGAAAGAATTAAACCTGACTGTATACAAGAACTTGTATGCTTTCTCAGCAGTATTCAAACACAAAACCATACAGCATGCATTGGTTATATAGAAAGGGAGAAAGTGCGTAGAAGAGCAAAGTGCGTAGGGAGTTTGATAAGCTGCTGATAAGACGTCTGTTTAGGCGTATGGAGCTTAAGATGGCGTGGAAATTTTCTTCATATAATGTTCATCCATGACATACTAGTTGAGGGATGAATAATGATAGAGCTAATTATCTTGCCTTTTCTCAGAAGGCTAAATGTTGAACGCATAAAGCTTCCAGGGAAAGAGAAATCGATGATCTTTGCTGCATTCAAACTGAGATTGCTGACACATGGGAGAGCCCCTTGTGCAAATAATATCCACAACGATAGCCGCTTAATATATTTGCACAGGTGGTTCATCAGTAGCGCATTATATCCACTATAGTGTACTGCTTCATTCAACTCTATTTTACATATATAATCCTACATCTTAGATATTGACACCCCTCCTTTCCAATGCTTTTTCTCTCTCTCTAATCTTCCTAATAATTACAAATTGTATACTCTTCACCAACGCATCAATTTTCAATCCCTCCACCCGACCTAACCATCTCAAACACTTTGATTATTCCATCACCTATGGTAATCTTTTACCAAAGGCCTATCTCCACAGTTCGCAACCTTTCAGTTGTTTTCAAACCACAAATACTACATGAATAATTAACCTCCACAGCTTCCTCATTTTTTTTCAAATTCATATTCAATACCCAATGCTCACTTCCACAAAGGAGATTTCGTTCAAAAATTCCTTCATACATCCCAACCTTCTTTTCGATACTCTCACATTTTCCTTCCAATCTTTAAAACACATCCTACTACTGTACCTTCTTTCCTGACCTAGACGGCAGCTCAAATCTTCTCCTATCTTACCATCATCTCAGATATTAATGTTTCAATACTTAGAGTATACTAATCCTGTTCTCTCATAGTCCACACTAACATTCTCTTCCTTCTACCTGGTTTTCCTTTTCTCCCCCAACATTATTCGCGGTCAGTTATTCTCAACTTCCTTCCCTTCCAAATACTTTCAATGCCTTCTGTTAATCTTTCCCGAACTACAAAAACCAAAAGTGAACCAACTACCATATATTTGATTCACTAATAAGGTCAACAACGTGCTAAAGGTAATAAATGTTTAGTACTAGAAAAATATCATTTGAATGGGATAAAATGCAAACCAAATAGAGCAATGAAACTTACAATGGGTACTAAAGCAACATAAGAAGTTAAACCATAAACATATCTGAGAGCAAATACAAGAGATGATGGAGGGGTGAGGGAAGAGGTGAATAACAGAATATTTATGGTACAAGAGGTAGTAGAATTTCCACTAAAGATATACTAGCAAAACATTATATGTGGAAATGAATGTTAAGCTAACTGAATGGCAAATGAATTGAAAGAAAACACATGCAGTGCAGCACATGTGCAGAAAACAAGCTTGAAATAATGGGGGAGGTAGATTACTCGAAGTAACCTGAAACAGTTTCATAAAAGAGAGAATAGATTATTTGGGATTTGAGAATTTGGGCCATATGGCCCAGTACTGGAGCCTGGGAGGCCATTCAGCACCCATGAGCAACCGTAGTTGCACTATGAACCAAGCGTTAAGAAGTTGGACAGTAAAATGAAGGAACGGAGGTATGGTAAAAGGCAACAAAATCAATTAAGATGACGCAAAGACATTGTAGTAATGACTACAGTGCACCCCTTGAGGTACACTGAGGACACAATTCCCCTACGGGACGGAAAGAATGGAGGACGATAAGTTGGTAAACTATGTATCATTTGGAAGTGCTTAGGGCGAAGAGGAGAGAAAAACCTGGAAATGCTGGCTAGATGGTCTTGAGAAAAGGTTGAAAATGAGTAAGTCATTCATTGAGATTTGGGTGAGGGAAGAGCAGTTTAGACCTTCGCGGATGAGACTCCTTCATAGCTATATAAAAATGCTATTAACAAAAAGAAAGAAGCCATAAAAGGCATCAGCGAGACGTTAGGCCACTATATTCTCTTATGTACAATGTTTCTTTTTCGCCGTCGAGAATCTTCATCTAATAGTGACTTACAAAGCTTTCTTTGCCCAGCATCTATTCATCTTCTTCTCCGTCTTTTTCTTCCTCTAGGGTCGCTTCATTAAAGCAAACACGAGTGTGTGGACCATTTAGGTCTGCGTTGCATGTGACCGAACATGTACCTGGCTCTGTTACAAAGGTCGTTAAATGCCATTACCAAAAGATACAAAAATAAATTGAAAAGGCTTCAGACTGAGGCAATATAAAGAAGGCGGACGTAGGACCCTGTTGATCCCTGGAATGGACTGCTTGAGGTTTTATTTTAGGGAGAATTCGTGATTCAACCATCTGCCCTAAAACAATGACAATATCATAAATGACCCACCAATTGTACCTACAATTAAAATGACCTTATCAAGGGAATCATTATAAATCGAAAAAAAATAATGAGCAAATAAATGATAAAAGGATTATTTTTCGCGATGAATTCACCCAACAAACGCATATAGGGTATATGCGTTTGTTGGGTGAATTCAAGATTAGAAAAACAGCGATAACATCAAATTGAACACCCTTTTTCATTTTATATCTTTAAAATCTAAACACATCAAAGAAAACCTCAGTACCTTTGAGGATCAACATGTATATAACATCTGTTTATAAACAGAGTATCCGTGATACTGCAAGTTCAAATCATGAAGTAGAATTCACACGACCAGTATTACTGTCATTAAAAATACTGTCATTATTTTGGTATTGTCAGTACACTAAATACACGTTTAATATTTATTACTGAGTGAAGAGTCAGTACATTCAGTGACCGAAATCGAGAGGTGGTCGCTATTGTGTTTTGGTAAAATGGGGAATAAAGAGAAAGCATGTATTAATGGTAAAAAAAAGGCGATATCCAAATATGAAACATGCAATCGAACAACCTTTTCCGTCTGATTTCTTTAAAATCTAAACACACCAAAGAAAAACTCATTATCTTCGAGAGTTAACATTTGTGTGACATCTTTTTATGAACACGGTACCCGTGAAGATGCCGGTTCAAATTATTACAGATCGAGAAAAATATGTTGAATTACCACCTTAAATAATAATAATAATAATAATGATAATAATAATAATAATAACAACAACAACAACAACAACAACAACAACAACAATACTACTACTACTACTACTACTACTACTAATAATAATAATAATAATGATAATAATAATAATAATAATAGGAACAGTTATAGTAGTAACAATAACAAATGCCAACAAATAGCTATGCCAAGAAAATACAAGCAAAATACATAGATTTCTGGTTACTATTGTGGCCATAGCATCTCTTAAACACCCACTTTAGCAGGGTACTAATAAGACCTTTAAAATTCTCCCCCACCCCCAGCACCGTCCCCACAATCCCGACTTCCAGTAGAACATTTATCATCATCCGACACCATCTGCCAAGCTAAGATGGTGACGCCCAATTATTTATCACGTTACACTGGGATCTTTGCCCCTGACCACGAAACAAAGAGGAAACTTGAGGCAAATGCAAAGGAACCAAAGAACAAGAGAACAAATGGAAAGGGTCTCAAGAAAATAGCAGAATAAATTAGAGATGAAGGAGAACAGAAAATGAGAGAAGGAGAGAAAGATGAATGAAATGAAGACTCAATTTCATAAAGGCGAATTTTTTGTAAAGCAAGAATGAAAAATACTGTTAGCTTACATGTGGATGATTACAATAATAAATGTTATTCGTATAAGCATACACCAAATGCAAAAAAAAAATAAGCATATGGAAGAAAAAATTAATGCAATTCATAAAATGCTCAAACAAACAAACAACAAATCAAAACCATAATCTAAGAAATACACGTTTTCATTTTACCGTCGAATCAGCGTACCCATAATATCTGAATTTACATAGGCTGAAAAAATACGATAGTTTATAATGATATAAAAGGAATCTCAGAAATGCACTCATTATATATAAGAGAGAGCAATCGATAGATAGATAGATGGAGAGATAGATAGATAGATAGATAGATAGATAGATAGATAAGTACCGTATGCAGTAAGTATGTCATACCCTCTACTCTTCTATCAGTAGCATTCACAATACTTTTCCTTTATCATTCTAGTTTCATTTGGGTCAAAATTCAAAACCATACAAAATTTGTACTTCACTTTCCTTGCCACCACCCTTAAAAATCAAGGACAAAATCGATAAGTCAGAAGTGATCTCATTCATTCGCTGGTAATGCTGATTTCGTTAGAAAATTTTCCACCGATTAAAATTTAATCTATAAAATCTATATAGTAAAAAATAATATCCCTATGGTGTTGAATTAGATCTAAATATCTGACGTCAATGCAATGTATCAAACTAGTATTAATTCGTGGCCATAAAAAGAAACATTTTAAAATTCGGTGGCTGATGTTTTTACTTCAGAAGTCAAGAGTTGAAATTTTCTAACTTTATTTTGCAGAATTCCTGTAATCCTCCTCCTAAAGGAGAGTTGCTCTTCTTTCTTTCCTTCTATCTTTAGACACACATGCTAGGTAGGTGATTTTCCATTTTGCTTCCTCTTGATACATATATATATATATATATATATATATATATATATATATATATATATATATATATATGCATATATATAATATATATACATATACATACATATATATAATATATATACATATATATATATACACACACATATATATATATATAAATATATATATATATATGTACAGTATCTCACCCATATAACAAAGAGCAAGTGCCTGGCTAGAGGGGAGAGGGAGCAGTCATACCCGGGTTGAGAAGGGGGTGCGTGTGTGTGTATTTTTGAAGGGTTGTGTACACTAGTAGATACATATACATACAGTGCATATATATATATATATATATATATATATATATATATATATATATTTATATATATATATATATAACATTAAGATAAGAACACCGGACTATTAAAAAAGAAAGTCCCTCACAATACATTCTTCAAATGCCTTTTTTTTTCATCCGCGAGCGGTATGGATTTTTTTAATATTACAACTGGAACGAACAAAAGCAACCAAGCTTTTTTATTTCTTTTCCTTTCCATTTCAATGTGATTTATTTTTTTCATTTTCTGATTTGACAATTAAGTCTACCTATACTGTACTTTTATCATTTTTCTTCTTTAAATTTTAAAATGACGAATCTCAATTTTCACCAAGGATGCCAGATAACTCCTAATCAATCAGTCAATCAATTAACTATCACCAAAACACAACAAATTAGAAATGGATAACATCAACGTCCATACAAACAAACATCTCATTTCTTAATACAAAATATAAAGATATAAAATTTATGTTGTGAGTGCTGGGCCAATTGCCCTCAGGAGTTATTCGGCACCATCTTCAAAAAAGATGAGATAAAGAATACTACGTAGTGATAATGTTGTAATCAAGATATAGGTAAAATAAACCATGTATAAATATTATAAAATTATAAAATATATATGACCACTATTACAATAATGGAAAAAATTGCAGGGCCAAAATTTTCTTTTCGAAAAAATTCCAAAGCAAGTCTCTGTGAAATCCCCCCCCCCCCCCCCACCAAAAAAAAAAAAAAAAGGCAATTTTCCCCTAAGAAAGAAAAATCAAGGGTCATTTCCCATATACACCCAATAATAACCTATTACAGAAAACACGAAACCCTTCCTTTTCCGAATGCATATTGAAAAGCGAATCATCGCCTCTATTGGTTATCGGAAACAACTTCCTATGGAATTACACGTGGGGGAACTGAGCAATGTTACGCTGAGTAACCCACCGTTTCCAATTATCGTATTTTTCTCCTCTTGACTTTTGTGAAGAGTAATGATTGTGCATGGCTCTGAGTAGAAAGTAAGCTGATCATATTCATTACAGATATTAATGTTGTTTTTTATGTTGTTGTGGCTATGGCCCTCTAAGGCATTACATACATAGATAGTGTACCGTCTTTCAATATTTACCACTGTTTATCTCCCCTGTTTATTCGAGAAATAGGAATATATTTTTCATATCCGGAAATAAGCCTCCTTTAAATAGAATGAGATGGTTTCATACAGAACCAAGACAGGAGAAATACCAGGTATTTAACAATCTTCGGGTTCTCATATACTTTGTAACGACTTTATAATATTATAGGCTGCGTAGTTGGCATCTCTCTTGCCAATAAGAATTAGACATGGCACAATATGCTAGGTTTAATCCATTGTACTCTTGTTGTCCCTATTTTTTTTTGTATTACAAATGAAAAGGTTACTTATAAGATGCAAGCATACTGTGCATCTTGGGTAAAAATTGACATCAGGAAATGACATTAGAAAGTGACATCAGGAAATGTTATGCACTTCAAAATGTTCAACTAAATAAATCAACACTCTTGAATAATTCAATAATTGAGGTGATATCAAAATCCCCTAAAACATGGATACTGAGATGAAATTCGGCTAAGATGAAAAAAAAAAAACTTAGCAGTAACTTTCTTTTCTTGCAAACAATTCAAAACCTTTTCACTAGTTTCA
>NC_090731.1:133134534-133139534 GCF_036898095.1 Palaemon carinicauda
GAAATAGACGTGTACATAAACTATGAAAGTCTAGTAACCAAAAAGGCAATTACTATAGAACATATAAACCGTGATATGAAACATATAAGCCTGCTCAACGAAAAGGCATCTGCACAAAGCCTGAACTTTTAAAGTTCCAATTCAATCGCATAATTTGGAAAATTCTACAATTTGACCATAGTTGAAATATAACTTCTTGGAATGTCGTACCACTCAGCCACATAAATGAAACGTAAGACTTAGAATTAAGTGCATATCTAATACATTAATGTCCCAGAGTAGATCAGAGTAATTTCAAATCTAAAATGGAACATACAATGACATTAATTCAAATATTTGGAACGACAAATTTTATATTCTTTTTTTTTCCCAATAATCTAAGGTGCAAAAAAAAAACCGGAACGGTATCCAAAATCAGGCAAAATAGAACAGCACTCGAATAATTTTCTGACTTGGCAGAAGTCTTGGAGGACTTTGCATACTGATTTTGTACAAATAAAGAGAACGGGACAGGAAACAAGTTGAGTAGTTATTGAAATGCTACCAATGAACACCTGGATGGGCGGGGGGGGGGGGGGGGGGCGTCAAGTGTCCTTAGAGTAATAGCAATCGTCCATTGGATTTCGTTAGGGTTTAATTTTGTCCCCTATAATATGCACAATGTACTGATTGTAAGATGATCGCTAGTAAGAAATTCAACAACCCAAGGCCTATACTCACGTAATAGGTTCGGTACAAAGCAACTAGTTTGTTTTCAATGCAAGGCCACATAATGTGCATATGTATGATAAATACAAATGTGCCAAGAACACTCATGAAGCAAATCGCCTGACAATCACGCAGGCAGAACTTTTATTTAAAGGGGAAGCACGCTTAACTTCCTCACGCAACTTTAAGGTATTTAGATGTATCATTTCTCTCAAAATTACATTCCAGTTGCTTGAGATTATGTATGTATGTATGTATGTATGTATGTATGTATGTATGTATATATATATATATATATATATATATACATATATATATATATATATATATATATATATATATATATATATATATATACATATATATATGTATATATATATATACATATATATATATACATATATATATATATATATATATATATATATGTGTGTGTGTGTATAGTTGATAGTTGGGTTTCTCTTGGGAATTGCAATTTAAGTAAAAATAAAATGGTCAATGCTGCTCTCATCTTCTTTATTTGGTAGCTTTCGACATAACTTCTGTCATCTTCAGCCTATCTGCAATTATTATTATGTAAAATTAACAAAATTGATGAAAATCATTAGAAGTACATTACTTTCAAGAACTGCCCAACTAGCTCTAAAATCAAACCAATCAAACAACATTAAACCCTATAAAAGACTTATTACACATATAAATATATAAGATCCAATAACTAATATACCTAGTCACCCGCAGGAGACGATGACCACCCACCCAGAGCAGGTGGGTATTACAAGAGTAATTGGTACACCTTAGGAACGGCTTGTTTAATCGTGCATGATTAAAAGTCCCATTTGGAGAACCAACCCCGCTGGTTATAACACCAGGAGAATCACTGAAGATAACGTCATACTAATTTAGTTACCCCATTTAGGATTTTTTCACAGTGCCATATTCAAAGCAATTAAAAATGTCATTGAACTGCTAGTTTTCATAATTATCTAAGAAAAATAAAAATTACGATCATAACTGTCTACTTATTAAATCAAGATTAATTATTGAAAATACCGATAATTAATACTTTGGGACTACAGTATGAAACCAAATAAACAATTTCTATAAAATTCTAGAAACATGAAATAAAGCCTACTGTCGAATTTGAAGACAATCTATCAACATTCCGATTATTGAAGCGAAATGTGATTCGTGTAATCATCAGCTAGAGTTATAGGGTATTTTTTTAAAAGAGTTCGACAAAGTACCAACTACTTTCTAGTACTTAGCACATAAAGAGCAAAAATGCAAATTTACAACTTTAAAACACGATATATAGGAAGTTATGAAATAACTATTTGTAAGACTGCACTTATGTATAACGTTTTGAAAATATCACAAAACTACGGATGGACACAGTTACATATCTCTAACTTGAAAGTAAAGTTCTCTGTTCTGCAATATAACATCTTATATCACGACTGCACGGGGGAACTATTTCATGAATCCTTTAAACTTTGAGAGTTCACGAATATTGATACTGTAGTGTAGACGATCCGACAAAAATGATAGCTAAATATTTAGATAGATAGGCACACTCGCACACATACTATTCCCAACCACTCCCCAGTTCCTTTCGAGGCACCCCCTCTCACCAGGGTGAGCGTCATCGGAAAATATATAAAAATAGAATTAGCAGAACTCTCCAAAACAATAAATAAACTAAAAACCCAAGATATTCGTTAACACAATCAGACCAAAATTGAGGAAACAATTAAGAAAAGAAGCATGAAATTGATGAAAAGAAGACTTGGAATAGGGCGCCAACAGATGTTTGCCTTAAAGTATGAAAATGGAAATATCATCAACAACAGAGATGGAGTGATAAAAAAAGCATAAGATTTCTATACAATCCTATACAATAGTGATATAAGAAATAACTTCACCCATTGAAATAAATGGAGTGATAAGAATTACAGAGGATTTCTATACAATGCTATACAATAGTGATAAGATAAATAATTTCATTCATGGAAATAATGAAACACCTGAGCCAGTACCAAAAGTAACAGTAGAAGTAAAGAACGCCTTGAAAGGCATATGAAAAGAGGCAAAGCAGCAGAAGATGGCTTAATGATTGACGTGATAATAGATATCGAAGATTTCACAGTAGTAAAACTGGCTGAACTATACAAAAAAATGTCTGCAAGAATGCTCTATACCTACAGCTTGGAAAAACTTTATCATTATACCAATTCACAAAAAGGGTGACACAAAAGACCTGAAAAATTACCTCCCAATAAGTTTACTCTCCATAATATATAAAATATTTACAAGGAGTATATTAGGCCGAAGAGAAAGACAGACTTTAATCAACTTTAAGAGCAGTCAGAATATGAGCAATATGGATACGAGAGAAAAAGTAAAGTAGAGGATATTCTAAAAACATGTATGAAAAAGAAACGAACGTGGGCAGGACCTATAATGAGAATGGCAGACAATAGATGGACATTAACAATAACAGAATGAGTCCCTAGAGATTATAAAAGAAGCAGAGGAAGGAAGAGAAAGACGAAGGATCGACGAACTAAGGAAGCTTGTAGGCGTGGAATGGCACAGAAAGATCATAAACAGACACAAGTAGAAGGACATGTCTAAAGCCTTTGTTCTGTAGTGGACTAGTAACGGCTGATGATATATATATATATATATATATATATATATATATATATATATATATATATATATATATATATATATATATATATATATATATATATAAACAGTATATATATATATGTGTGTGTATATATGTATATGTATATGTGTATATATATATATATATATATATATATATATATATATATATATATATTTATTTATATAGCCAGACACTTGCGTTTTTTTTTAATATAGGGTAGACGTAGCACCGAGGTACTTTAATTCTTAATGTCTTTAGTGTTGGTAACGAGTATTTTCTTGAGATGTGAATCTGTGGGTCTCTGCTGTGATTTATATTACTACCTTATGGAAAATGCATTCTACGCTCCATGACGGGAGTAGAAGCAATACCAATAAGTTCAAAATCTGCAGTGTATCAAGAGGAAATATTTTGTTGTAAATACCATATTATTTTGGAGCTTTTATGATATCCGAAGGTCATTCTCACTGTTTTCATTACCCAGGTTTATCTCATGAGTTACGATTTCACAAAGCACTTCCTTCTCGTCTGTCATGTGTCATACTCATATTACTATATCATTTCCAAAGCATTAACTTTACTACATCTATCATTTCTTAGCATTTACTTGAGTGTGTCTTTCTAATTCGATATGTAATGAAAACCGCAAATGAGTGACTGTTCGATCGATGTAAAGAAAAGGAAGAAATAAATTGACTGCGAGGCCTGATAAAAGCTCCCCAATTTAAACTTCAGTAACAGCAAGAACAACATCGGCTGCCTAAGTTTCCCTACCAATTACTTCAAGCAGAGACAGGCAAGCAAACACACAACTTAGGGACGACCTTCTTTTACAGCGCATGAGGTTACTAAAGAATAAACACGCACACCGGATGAAAAGAATCATTATGTATCACCGATACAAGAAAGAAAGAAAAATAAAAACTCTAAACAAACATACCTCTGTAACGGCCTAGAAAGAGGTCATTTGTTTGCCTTAGCGCCAAGCGGAAGGGAAACAGAAGCCATTTCAGCTCCCAATGAAAACAGCATCGTCAGGAGACAACACCCCTTCCTCTCCTACAGATAAGAGATCAAATAGCTATGTTGCAGGGGAGGAGCGGAAATGCCTTCTTTTCACAGCGTGTTTGTTAATATAAGAACATTTTACAGCACTGGGCACAACAGACTTCTTTTTCAAGAGAGCGATATTTTACGCAAAAGGCAAAATGTTGGCATGTTCATATGCACTTTCAATTTTACATTCGACGAACATTGATACATACTTTGGCACTGTCCCTCTAGAATGTTTGTATGGCTCAAGTAAAATTTTCATATAGCACAGACAGAAAAGTATTGAAATATTTTGTATATCATTGGAGAGAGAGAGAGAGAGAGAGAGAGAGAGAGAGAGAGAGAGAGAGAGAGAGAGAGAGAGAGAGAGAGAGAGAGAGATCATTGGAGAGAGAGAGAGAGAGAGAGAGAGAGAGAGAGAGAGATCATTGGAGAGAGAGAGAGAGAGGAGGAGAGAGAGAGAGAGAGAGAGAGAGAGAGAGAGAGGGGAGAGAGAGAGAGAGAGAGAGAGTTATATGAAGGGGAGACCTTGATCGTAAAGTTGAATGAAAATATACAA
>NC_090731.1:133144534-133147034 GCF_036898095.1 Palaemon carinicauda
TTTTAACAGGGAAGATAATAATCACTGAAAAATTGCACGCCTAAAACCTACATAAAAGTGACAAGATCAGCGTAAATAGCACTCTCATTTTTTGTATAAACACAAAAAAAAATATTCATTATTCCAATAAATAGCGCTCTCCTTTGTTGTCGTTTTTTTTATATCAACACAAAAAATATACTCATCATTTCAATATTTCTAATCTTTACGGGTATTAATATAATGCATTCAATGTTGGAGCTTACCACGTTATCCGATATTGTGAATAGCTTTTAAAAATGTACAGACGCAAGTTTACAATAATGAAAAAGTTCTTTCTAAAAGTTATGGCCAAACCTTTTACCTTGCCTTTTCTTAATCGGGTTTGGCCAAGAAAAGGACTTTAAGTTGGCCGTTCCACTGTCTTCTGCTTTTAAGATTATACAGAAAAAGAAGCCATATGTCACAGACAGTAAACATCTTTCCTAGACTGAAATACGGTTCGCCGAACTTCAAGGGAATAAGGTTTTCCCATTTAAGGAAAGGTTAATAAAACCGGCTACCGGGTGACCTTCTCTAGCCCAGGATCGAAAAAGAAACTAAAGAAAAAAAATAAAGATTGGAGAGTTTAACTACGAAGAAACTGATAAGAACAAAATAATAGAAGCAGGTAGAGAATGAAAAAGATTGGCAGAATTAAAGAAGGAAAGTTACTTGTCCTCAGGATTCTATAAAAAATTTATAAGAAAGATTTGTGTTTATAAGAAATTATAGAAATATGATTAAAAACTACTCAATATGACTTGACAGGTTTAAAGTGGCCCTTTTCTACGAGTAGGTCAAGTGATGGGCTTTTATAATCAAATTATTATCTCCAGACTGAATAAAACGACAGAATTAAGATAGAAATAAAAACAGTGCGTACTGATAAATAAAAGCGAAAAGCCTTTTGCATATTTTTCCTCTTCCCGATCTCTTCTACTTATCGGGACCCGTTGTTATTCTCCTCTCTCTCTGACTGACCGACGCGAACCTCACGGTTCAAGGGGGTCGCAACATCGCCTGTCCCTTTCTTCATTTGCGCAGACCCTCAAAAGGCAAAGGGTGTCTAACGAATAAGAAATAATTACTAAGGACTGACTAATAAATAAAGTTTAGAGTCTATCTTTTATCACTAGAAATAATTATTTCTTTCGGAAATTACAGGTTGCAGTGTTGCAAGAGCTCGTGTAACTGGCCGGAAGGGCCAGGCAATCTAAAACAGCAGCCTATTGCTTAAGAAAGTCAAGGTATCCTAATCTAATCCTTGTAGGCTATCAAAGTTCTGATTCCCCATCAGAAAGAAACTGTCGTTAGTAAATATTATCATGGTTGAAAACCCAATCATAAATATTTCATTCTTAACAAGTATTAAAAATGACAATTTAAATCTGTTTAAGTTCAAGTCGCTCTGACACCAGCTTTCTTTTACCATTTAAAAACCAAAAAAGAAAACTTAGTAACATTATTGTTTCCTTAGCCCAAGCAGTATTATTCCATTGCATTTGGAGAAGCAATTTAAGATAGTTTTGCTCAACCTGATTTTTTTTTCTAGATTGTTAACCTTAATTGCCAGCCAGGCATCATCAAATCTACGGTAAATTGTTTCTCAAAATGCGCAGGTATAAAGATACTTTAATTGATGTTTAATTATCTTGTCTCTTTTCTAACTATTCTATCGTTTAGAAACTCTTTTACGTCTTTCAGGTAAAATTTCATATCTACACTAAAGCTATGAATCCCCAATCTTTTTAATAACTATCTAGATGATTTCATGCCTAACCCCTTTGAATAATGTTAACTCAATTGTTGACGCAACCCAGACCTACCGTAAATTTGGGAGCCAGGTCCTAATCTGACCAATTGGGTTAAGCATATTACTTTTATCTTAACTAATAACACCAGTTACAGATGAAGTAATGGAATCCTTCAATTTCTGATTCTAAATGTATGCATAATTTAAAAATTCTGAAAACGATTGAGGAAGTTACATTGCATAATCTTATTTGTCGCATGAATTAGCTCGTTCACACAGCTTGATCACCTCACTCTTCTTAGAAATCAACCGCATACCACCACAAAGGAAGAAATTTTGAACTGTTATTAGCAGCTTATAATGTATTGTGGAAACTAACTCAGGAACGGAAAATTTCAGAGAAGTTTGAATAGGATATTAATAGCAAATTATAAAAACTAAATCCAATTTCGGAGAATTAAATAATCTGATCAAGACAATAATATTATATGAATAGCAAAATTCCACAGAACAAAGTACAGTATAACTGCTATCAAGAGACATAATCTCAACTAGATTGACTTTTACAGGCAGCATTCATGGGCACAGGGCCGTGATGACATATGGTAATCTTCGAATAGAACAAAGAAAATTAAAAAACAAAATGAAAAACTGAATAATACACACTATCAGAAGCATATCATCTGAGAGACCTCCTTTCTGGTGAAGATAAGCAAAAGCACAAAA
>NC_090731.1:133152034-133164534 GCF_036898095.1 Palaemon carinicauda
TTCCTTACCACTGCTAAGAAAAGGATCATAGCTGGAATCGCAAGACTCCCTCTTAACCAGTGTAAAGATTTTATCTGTAGTATGGCCTTCTTGACTATCAACCTTTATCAGAAAATAATTTGAACTATATATACAACATTAGGGTAAATTATTTTCGAATAGGGTATTATTTACATCGAGAACAATAATTTCTGAACATAACGTAATGATAAGTGCATTTAATAGCTAGGTTTTCTTGAGATAGATGAACCATATAACGTAACGCGATCCAGCTCGTTGACACTCGACAAGCCTACCCAATCTCGCCTGTCGCCTAAAGGACTCGATCTTTTGAAGCGATTTACTGCAAGAATTCTCTGATCACTATCATTTCACATCTGCCAAAGACGCTGTCACAGGCTGGCTGGGACGGAGGTGGGGAGGGTGCTCTTCTGAAGAGTGATAATGCTAGAGACGGAAGACGAACAAGCACCCCCTGGCAGAGGGGTGAAAACAAAATAAAACTGGCCAAACGCCTTTTTATCGTCCCCCGTTCATTTTTTACTTTCATCGCACATCTTTTTGTCTACGTCATTTGCTATGCCATCCCGCATGGTCATTATCCATAATTTAGCCAACGAAACTGACCCGTCTTTTATTTGTGAATGCTACCCATTTCTGCCCCGAGAACGACTGCTTTGGCTCCACCCCAGTAATGACAGTTCTCGCAAAACCTGACTTCAGATGTAGCCAGTCTATACCAACGATGAGAGAGAGAGAGAGAGAGAGAGAGATCGCACCTCTGCTTACAATCCTTTTTATAGTAAAGATAGAAGCATTAACGTGCATCTTTTATGAGAGAGAGAGAGAGAGAGAGAGAGAGAGAGAGAGAGAGAGATCGCACCTCTACTCAAAACCCCTTCTATAGTAAAGATACTAGCAGGCACGTATATTTTCATGAGAGAGAGAGAGAGAGAGAGAGAGAGAGATTACTTCTCCTGGCACCCACTTATATAGTAAAGATAAAGACATGGGCAACTTTGTGAAGGAAAGGGAGAATGATTCTCAACTTCGCTATATACGTTACTCTCAATGATACCTTGTTACTCATTGTTACATTGTTATGTATATGGTTGGTAAAGACCGCAATATCTCCAGGGGGTAGCTACCAACAATATTAGAGTTGAAGAGGAAAATTACAGAGAACATGACAACATCGATACAAAATACGGGCGTAGGGAGAAATGTATGATTCCATAACAAAAGCTTGTGACTGAGAGAGAAGAAATGGCATGACCTGAACCTAAAGGAATAATAATAATAATAATAATGATAATAATAATAATAATAATAATAATAATAATAATAATAATAAGAATAATAATAATAATTGGTTCGTGGTTAGACATAAATAAGTACATGGATACAAAAATCATTTAAAAAGAAATTAATTTTTTGATGAGGTGCTAGTAGTGGTAGTTTTTCCTTTTGATTCTGTTCTTGTTGTTATTGTTGCTATTATATCACCAACACATCAAGAACATCCAACAATAACATCAACAACAGCAATCATAATAATAGGAGAAAAATAACAATAATAATAATAATAATAATATGAACTAATCCATTACAAAATAAACTCCTAAAAGTGTTTACAAATCTCGTGACACCTTAGTTGATTAAAAATGAAGCCATAATCTAGATTTTGTGCAGAAGTCTTCACCACTCGTAACACCCTCTCTAAAAGAAACACAGTCGGTACTGTTGCTTATGACGTAAAGAGAGACATTTACAACAAAATTTAAAAGCTGTAGTTCCCTTCCAAATCTAGTCACGGTTTTCTTGAAAAGCTGAAGAATCCATGAACCTGTATATTTTTTTTCACTTATTTCATGAATAAAGCTGACGGGGCAACTGTCAAGGTCATTGCAGTTGTTACTAAGGATGTCAGCAACCCGACCAGGCTAGAGTGTTTGTTTCCTCTATCGTCCCGTTTTGGGCTTGTCTCCCTGATGGCTATCTTAAATATCTTTTAGGCGGCGAGCTTATCGCTTCTCTTTTAGTCATGTCCCGCTTTTTCCCCGTTTCCATTCTAATTAATGCCATCGGTCTTACAAACCATAAAAGGCATTTAAGATGTCTATCAGAGTGGACATTAGGTTGTGCTAATAAATAACTGTATAAGTACAGAGGGAAGTTAACCCTGTACTCTAATTAGCACATTAAGAAAGCTGTGATGTAAGGCATTGTCAAGAGATGGCAATCCAAAGATCTAGTCAATGGCTTTTAAAAAAAAAAAAAAAAAAATAACGGAGGAGTGCGAAGGCAACAACATCAATTAGATGTGCTAATTACGGATAAGGATTCAGCAGAATGAAAATCATTTAGGATAAATTGTGGGTTTTGTGTGAATGAGAGAGGAAGGCCACAAATTTCAGAAGTTTTATGGTAAAACAATCCACTTTTAGCTAAACAGAGAATGGAGCAGAAAAATTCCAAAACTTTTATTTTCTCTTCTTCAAGGTTCTGGTGGCCGATGTAGTAACGTCCCTAACTAGTGAAAGCCAGACTGGGGTTCGAGTCCCACTCAAACTCGTTAGTTTCTTTGGTCGCTGTAACCTCACCATCCTTGTGAGCTAAGGATGAGGGGCTTGGGGGAGCCTATAGGTCTATCTGTTGAGTTATCACCACCCATTGCCTGGCCCTCCTTGGTCCTAGTTTGGGTGGAGAGGGGGCTGGGGCGCTGATCATGTAGCCTATGTATATATGGACAGTCTCTGTCCCTTGCCTCTGCCATTCATGAGTGCCCTTTAAGCCTTTAAACAGATACTCGTTGGCAGTCTATACAGATATATTCCGAAACCTTGAAACCCGTATCCATTCAATTGGAATATTGATGTAATAGAGGAAACAAGTCGAATAAATGTATCGGTAAAATGGAAGCCTTATCATAAGAATCTATAAAAAAACATTAAATGCAAGCAACCACTGTGTACAGAAAACTCCTCCTATTCTGTTACCGCAATAAGCATCTAAAACAGCAAGCATCTTGCTCCTATATGAGGAATTTCTATTTAATGTAATCCTTTCACCTTCTCTAGGTGACCTCGAACTAAAAAATTTCTTCTCAAACGCCTTTTTAATCAATAATATCAGTTTTTTTTTTACATATTCAGACCATCTTAATGCACCGGAATGATATTTTATTCGACGCATGCTTATCTAGTAGGAACTACCTTACATATCATAATATCGGCACAACAACATATTTTGAGAGTACAATGTAATATCTCTGCTAATGAAATTAATCATTTACAGTAGCCATGATTCTCCAGATTCATGTAAGACTTTGGCTTTTTGCGAAGTTGTTATTATTATGGTTGAATCAAGTAAACAATTAATAAAATAAATAATAAATACAACCTCTTGAAGAGGCAACGTCTTCAATCATTCCTTTTTTTTAAATATCAACAATGGAATACATGTCTTCTTCTGTTGCATATGCAGGTCACCCTTGAAAAATTATAAACTATTACGATTTCTATTAAAACAATAATGATAACTGCATTTTCCCGTCGTTAAATTTGCTTGTACAAATTTCTACTACTAATGAAATCTACTTAATTTCGTTAATTAGCTGATATTTCACCTTAGGTTTAATGTAACGTTCAAGGAAAAACTCAAGTTAATGTCTTTTCCTAACCCAGAACTGAAGACAAAGAATGCAAAGTAGAGCTAGGAGACTGAGGAGTGGGGTCTAAACACACTCTTTAAAAATGGGAGGTTATTAGTTGCTAAAATTCAAACAAAGGCAGGTGAACATTCCATTGTTAGGTTTTCAATCAAAATATGCAATGTTTCTGGTTTAACAACTGAGAACGAAAAACACACGTAGAGACCCACAAAATCTTTCAGAAGTGTTTTAAAGCTAATGGGCATAAATGAAAATACAAAAAATAAACACACACACATATATATATATATATATATATATATATATATATATATATATATATATATATATATATATATATATATATATATATATATATATACAGTATATATATATATACAGTATATGTGTGTGTGTATAAGTGTATGTGTATACATATCTAAACATATTCATAAACATTTATATGCAGTTAAACAGCTTAGGGACTCGACATACTTAACCTGAAAATATCTCCATGGTTATTTAATTGAAAAAAGCGTCGGCATATTTCCCTTTAAGGATAACCGACTCGAAAACTCCGAGAGCTTGTATCGAACAAATATGAAAAACTTGAATCTTTTCAAAACGTGATACTTGTACAGTAAAAAAAAAAAAACAGACCATTGCAAAGTGTATAAATAAAACAAATATAAAAAAGAGAAAACAAGAATGATAAATAAGAGCAAACTTTGAACAGCTGTTTTCGAGAAAGCAATTGGAAAGTACAAGAATGGAACGAAGCAAAGTAATGGAACAAGAGCTGAGCTGTGGTTAGCATGGGCAAGAGACACATCTAGAGAATTATGAGAGAGAGAGAGAGAGAGAGAGAGAGAGAGAGAGAGAGAGAGAGAGAGAGAGAGAGAGAGAGAGAGATTGTAACCCTTTAGGATCGTTGCAAAGAGATGGAATAATAAATGGCATTATTCAAAACTTCTCTTTATCTTCAAGTGTCCTTCCTCTCACACAAACAGGTACGCATACATACATATTTATACATATTTACATATATATACATATATGAATATATATAGATATATATATACATACATACATATAATATATAATATATATCTATCTATATATATATATATATATATATATATATATATATATATATATATATACACACACACACAACTGAGAAAGAAAATTAAAATACAGAATGAATCCCGGCAAAACCGGTCTTGCATATACTGTAAGCATCGCGTGTTTCTGCGAAGTTTACAGGCACACAAATATACATACATATATATATATATGTATATATATATATATATATATATATATATATATATATATATTATATATAATATATATATATATATATATATATATATATATATATATATATATTATATATAATATATATATATATATATATATATATATATAAAATGTAGATATATGTACACACACATATATATATATATATATATATATATATATATATATATATACACTGTATATATATATATATATATATATATATATATATACTGTATATATATAGCGTATGTACAGATTATTATTATTATTATTATTATTATTATTATTATTATTATTATTACTTGCTAAGCTACAACCCTAGTTGGAAAAGCAGGATGCTATAAGCCCAGGGGCTCCAACAGGGAAAATAGCTCAGTGAGGAAAGGCAACAAGGAAAAATAAAATATTTCAAGAACAGTAACATTAAAATAAGTATTTCCTATAAACTGTGACCTATAAAAACTTTAACAAAAAAACAGGAAGAGAAATAAGAGAGAATAGTGCGCCCGAAAGTACCCTCAAGCGAGAGAACTCTAACCCAAGACAGAGGAAGACCATGGTACAGAGGCTATGGCACTATCCAAGACTTAAGAGGACAGTGGTTTGATTTTGTCGTGTCCCTCCCCTAGAAGAGCTGCTTACCAAAGATGAAGAGTCTCTTCTACCCTCACCAAGAGGAAAGTGGCCACTTAACAACTACATTGCAGTCGCTAACTCCTTGGGTGAAGAAGACTTGTTTGGTAATCTCAGTAATGTCAGGTGTATGAGGACAGATACGAATATGTAAAGAATAGGCCACACTATTTGGTGTATGTATGAGTAGAGAAATGGAAAATTAACCGTAACCAGAGAGAAGGATCCAATGTAGTACTGTCTGGCCAGTCAAGGGACCCAATATCTCTCTAGGTATTTATATTCAAATATGTATTATATATATATATATATATATATATATATATATATATATATATATATATATATATATATATATATATATATGTATATATAGAGAAGGATCCAATGTAGTATTGTCTGGCCAGTCAAAGTACCCAATATCTCTCTAGATATTTATATTCAAATATGTATAACATATATATATATATATATATATACATATATGTATATATATATATACATATATATATATATATATATATATATATATATATATATATATATATACGTGTGTGTGTGTGTGTGTGTGTGTGTAAGCTCTACCCCGCTATCCCTATAAAGAGAAAACTGACATATATGAACATTAATGTGTGAATTTCATAGACTAGTGCCAGCAATTCCAAAGAAAACTACATTTAAGATAATGATGACTAATAAATATAAACCGAATTGCAGTTTCGCATCATATCTGATGACCAAGAAAATCCAGAATTATTCGACTGAGGCAACAAAACTTATCAACAGTGCATCGCTGAACTTAGGTTTTCTATATGGTCGTTAAAACATCTCTTGATTAATTTTGTAAAATAGTAAGAAAATAAACCAGAACAGGAAATTTAAAAAAATAAGATTATATAGTAAATCATCCAAGAGATATAAAAAGAAATAAATATAAATGAAAATTCTCATGATGTACTTGATGATACAAATGAAAATATCTACGTAACAGGAAATACTCTCTGAACCACTTAACATGAAGATATTTCTTCGAATTAGAGAATAACAATACAGTAAAAAAAAAAAAAAAAAAAAAAAAAAAAAAAAAAAAAAAAAAAAAAAAAAAAAAAAAAAAAAAAAAAAGCAGATGGGTGTTTCCAACCCTAAAAGTTACCCTCCCCGACATTACCACGCACAACACGCGATTCCTTTGAGCATCCTCTCCCTAATCATCTCGAATACCCTCTTATTTTCTACCATTAATAACAGTGGCAACTAAACTAACCCCCCCCCCCCGCCACCCGGCTCCCCTCCCGACCCCGTTTACCCATCTTCACTTTTTCCCAATGTGTTCAGTTTCAATTATAAAGCTTTTAATTGTCGGAGCATTGCCGACACCAGACGACCTTATCACTGCTCTCGTGGCTTCGGGGAGTCGTTAGCGTCGAGCGGCGTAATCGTCAACGACCCTTATTGACAATAAATATCATCAATCATGATAATAGGGTTGGTAATGATGATTGCAACAGCACTAAACTTGCATTTACAGTAATTACTGGTCTTAATGGCTTATGATTACAAACTCTGTATTGTCCTCTATAAAAAAAAAAAAAATCATTATGAAATAAGAATCATGTTTGCTCAAAAATACTTGATTTTTTCATCTCAAGCTCTTCAAAATCTAACACGATCAACTTCAGAAATGAACGCACTAGGTTTAATAATAATAATAATAATAATAATAATAATAATAATAATAATAATAAAAGTAGTAGTAGTAGTAGTAGTAGTAGTAGTAGTAGTAATACGTATTCCATACAAATATATAGCTCAAAATTCTTACAGCATCAGTAATGAAAGATATTAGGTCATCATTAGTCATCAAAAGTAATACGAGTCATGATCTGCGGATCAAATTACATTTAATAGAGCGATATCGGTCATCTAAATGGCCATAGCACGAGGAAAAGCTAATAAAATATAGAAATGTAATTATAATTAAGATATCACTAAAACAGAAATTGACGGGGAATTCGTGATGTATTTCTAATCACAAAATAATACATTTTATATAAATCTACTTTCGCTGACAAAACAAAATATATATGGTCAAGCATACATCTACTTGAACACCTCCTCTTTGGTTGAATTTCTACTGGAAATCAAACAGATATTCATTCATCTGTTTATTTAATTCCTTAACCAAAACAATCGCTTAATTGTTCATCACCTGAATACAATGTATAAACCAATAGTGGGTATACTGTATGTGTCAAGGACAAAAACCACTGTTGGATCTTACGTAGATTACACTGATACTTTAACTACGGTAAATCAATTAATAAAAAAATACAGTCAAAATAATAAACTATGCCTTGATTGTAGATATAACCAAAAATTTAAACGACATCATGACCTTGAGCTACATAAAACTACTGAAAGTTTATTATCACATTGAATCTTTGGAAACCGTAGCCAACTAGTTTAATACAAATTTCTCGCAATTCCCACAATAATAAAAAGATAATTTTCTTAATAGCCAACCCAATCCACAGCGACGTTTGTCAACAGTGCCTGTCTTTACCAAGGTAATTCCTGTTCAAAGTTGTCATTCAATCCGGCGATCTAATGTGCGGTCAACAAAGAGAACGACTCTTCGTTGATTTTGGCATCTGATATCCTCCCCCCATCTTACCTTTCTGATCAAGTGTTCGTGTTATTCATATTCAATTGTATTGTGTTCCTCCTTTCTGGGTAATGCAGTAACCTTGGAGGAAAGTTATACACACACAGACACAGACACACACACACACACACGCATACACTATCTCTCTCTCTCTCTCTCTCTCTCTCTCTCTCTCTCTCTCTCTCTCTCTCTCTCTCTCTCTCTCTCTCTCTCTTTATGTACATATGTGTATATATATATATATATATATATATATATATATATATATATATATATATATATATATATATACTGTATATATCTTACATGTACAAGTTATTTATAAATACATACACATATATACGAAGGTATATACATAGACATACAGAGGAGAAGATAGAACAACAATTAACTTATTAACAGATGGACGAGATTTCATAATAGTAAAACTCACTGAACTATACACAAAAAACCTGCAAGAATTATCTATACCTACAGCTTGGACAACTTTATCATTGTATTAATCCACAAAAAAGAGGAGACAAAAAATACGTCAAAAATTACCGCCCAATCAGTTTACTCTCAGTAATATATAAAATTTTTACAAAGATCATATTAGGCCGAACAGGAAGACAGCTACACTTCAATCAACCAAGAGAACAGGTAGGTTTTATAAGCGAGTATTCAACAATTGACCATATCCACGCAATTAACCAGTTTATGAAAAAAAAAAAAAATCTACTGAGTATGACAAACCACTATGTAAGGCATTTATAGACTATGAAGAAGCTTTTGGTTCTGCCAAAACCTAAGCAGTAATGAAAGCCTTTCAAAAGGAAGGAATAGATTAATCTTATGTTAGAACATTTGAAGATATCTATATGGGTAGTATAGCAATCCTAAATCAACATAAAGATAGTGAGACAATTCCGAAAGAGAAATGAGTTAGACAGGTATAACATAACCTCATCTTTCCTAAATTATTCACAGCATGTCTAGATGAAGTTTTTAATAATTTAGATTGGGAAAATGTAGGAATTAACATTAATGGGGAGGACCTTAGCAACTTATGATTTGCAAATGACATAGTTCTATTTAGTGAATCATGGGAGGAATTGCAAAAGATGATAGAAGATTTGAATAGAGAAAGCAGAGTGTAGGACTGAATATTAATATGAGTAAAATTAAGATAATGTTCAATGAAAATATATAAAGACAAGTAATGTTTAAGGACAAACCCCTAGTAAAATTAAGATAATATTCAATGAAAATATATAGAGACAAGTAATGTTTAAGGACAAACCCCTAGAGATTGTTAATGAATATACGTACTTTGGACGGACAGAAATGTTTCCCCATGACATGAAACTGAAATTAAAAGGATAAGCAGGAGATGGAGAGCTTTAGGTAACCAAATAAGATTATAGAAATTAAGATGTCACTCCCTAAAAAGAAAAGCAATTAATCAGATGGCCATACAAGTATCAACCTATGCATACGCTTAGAACATTAGCTTAGGTACAACTCAAGGAGCTATGTAAAGAATAATGATGGAAATAACACTAAGAGATAGAAAAAGAGCAACACGGATACGAGAGCACACTAAAGTAGATGATTATTTTAACATGTAAGAAATAGAAATGGACATGGGTAGGACATATAATGAGAATGACACATAATAGATGGACATTAAATATAACAGAATGGTTCCCTTGATATTGCAAACGAAGCAGGGGAAGGAAGAGAAGACGATGGATTAACGAGCACAGAAAATTTGCGGGTATAGACTGTCAAAGAAAGACAATAAATAGACGGGAGTGATAGGACATATCTGCGGCCTTTGTCCTGCAGTGAACTAGCAACCACTGATGTGTGTGTGTGGGTATAGATTACTTTACTTCATTGTGGAGATCGGACGACCAGCGCCATAGCGATCATATTTACCATTAAATTAAATGATACCCTTCATACCATACTCATCTCAACGCAAATCCTATGGTATATGAACTAATGTATATCATTCTGAACTTGAACTCCTTTCCATTAAGTAATCTCTCTCTCTCTCTCTCTCTCTCTCTCTCTCTCTCTCTCTCTCTCTCTCTCTCTCTCTCTCTCTCTCTCTCTCATGCATGTATTTTATTCATAAATACATAAAAGAAAGAAGAAAATTATTAGAATATAAAATTAAATCGTGCGATTTGCCTATATTCGAATGTAGCTTGCTATGCACAAGATAAACGAACACAAACAGTGAAGGTAAAAGAAAAAGTATAAACGACGTAAAAACAATAAACATCATGTCGGAATCAAAGCAGCGTCCACATCAAAGGGATTGGATCAACCCGGCTCTGATTGCAAACTTAAAGCAGATAACGATAACAGGGGCCCACAAATAGTCCTGCACACGGGAGACTTCCCTCCTCTATTTCGACATCCAACTTCCCAATGTAATGTGTTTTCTGGGACAAGAAAAAAGAACGAACATCGTAAATCAGTTAACACAATTACTTCTAATGCTTATAGCTTTTTTTATACATTTATTACACAGTTGATCCCCTACCTTTTCTTCGTTTGCTACCTAAGCTCTCAACTTTATCGCCATAAAACAGGGCCAGTAACCTACCTGAGAGATAAAGTGGGCGGGGAAGCCATGGAGGAAGAGAAAATGAAGTGTGGCACACTAAATATCTACCTTTGTTTATGACTACTTAGGCCTCGCATTATCTTATTTCCGAGATCGTCAAATATACAGCCGCATGAAAAAAAAGAATCCTTCGTCTTTGCTTTGACTTTGAGGCAAAGTGACCGGGCCCCAATTAGCCTTCGTTAAGAACGCATCTTCTCTCTCCTTTAACGGCGTACATTAACGTTAACCGTAAAAAAAAAACCTTTAACAGCGTCGGCACCTGCATGAGAAACAGATGCAGGAGGTGAGGGGGAGGGAAGGATGGGAGGGGAGGACAGGAGGAGGAAAAGGAGGAAGATGGGGATGAAGAGGAGGAACGAGGGGGATTGAAAATGGCTAGGAAGTCCCTCTCACTAATGGAAGAAGAGTTCCGACGACACGGGAGGACTTTCTTTATTATACAAGGAAAAGGCGGTTCTTCCTCAAGTAACCGCGGGTGGCAATACATCATTTTAATAGTCGGACACTTGGCCATTAGGGCTTAACCAACATGCAACGGTGAGTAGGACCGTGCAAGCGTTGAATGATGGGGCAAAGGTGGGCGACGTTTGACAAAGAGTGGAACTGAATGTGTAACGAGAATAATGACCGGGGATGAGTGAATGTGTCACGCGTCTAGCCCAGAACCAATCAGGCACTTCCAACGCAATTCGGTCGATAGATTAAACATATCTTGAGCTGAACAATGACTAAGCACGAGTAATCCATTAATTGAAGGGTAAAATTAATCGTATTGTGTCTAATACATTTCCAAAATTAGTATGGAGAGAGAGAGAGAGAGAGAGAGAGAGAGAGAGGAGAGAGAGAGAGAGAGAGAGAGAGAGAGAGAGAGAGAGAGAGAGGGGGGGGATTGTTTGGTGAATACGATCTTCAAGATGTTTTCTATCATAATAGAATTTTAAGGATCGTATTGCAAAAAATCTTAGTTGCAAGAGTCAGTGTTTGTCAAGAAGAGCCATGCAGTCTACAACGAATAAACCATAAGATTTGGTAAGATTTCTATTTCAGGAACACTTACCAGGTTAAAATAAAAAAAAATCTAAAAATAATGAGATAATCAAATGATAAATATGAACATAACATGATACATACAGTATATTTCATTTTTCGAAAATAAGAACAATCAACTTGACTACGTAAAAAATCATAAAAAAAAGTACCTGGTAAAGAAAACACCACGAATGAAATAAAAATCGACATTAATTAACTGAAGAGGTTCGGATCTCTAAAACAATTAAAACACCAGAATATTCAATATCAGAGGCGACTTCTATTGTTGTTGATGCGGCTGCTGTTTGGAGAGTTGGAATGCATCGTAGCAACAATGTCGAGAGTATGTAATGACTACCAATAAGAATAACGAACTCATGTAATGAGTACTAAAATTCCCTTAATCAAAAGAATTAATTTCCACTGATAGCAATAATCCACGATGCTTTTGTCATGTAAATGTCACTTGGGTTCATAGCAAACATCTTGACATCATATATCTATCATATGAAAATATTTACCTTTGAAATACCTCACGTAAACTAGGCCTATTTTCTGACACATAAAAACGTCCTATATGAATTATTTTA
>NC_090731.1:133169069-133174069 GCF_036898095.1 Palaemon carinicauda
TGGATTTTCCGGGTTAACTACTTTTGCCATATCTAATAACTCTGCATGAATAATGACATCATCTATCTCTACCTTTCCTATGGTACATAAATAATAAAATAGTTTAGCTAAATATATTTATACGAGCCTTTAAAAATCTTGAGTGCAGTATATTACAGACAGAATTCGTCTACATCATCTGGACGCTTGGAGTAGGCCTACTGTAATATGAGGAACTAATGTTCTCCCTGGAAACCATTCCTTCAATATTTTCCATAATTCAATTTTGTTTTTCCAAAGAGAAGAGCCTGATGACAGAAATAAGTATAATTCCTGGTCAAATAAGAAATAATAAGCAACAAAAACAATACTATAAATAGAAATCCATCAACCAAAAATGCACAACAGAAAAAGATAGTTATAAAGAAAATCAATAATGCTAACTATCATTATCAACACCAATATAACAAGTAAGATGAAGATTTTAAAAAATCAATTCCAATATGAAACCTGAAATCTTAGAACTTCTGTACCAATGACCACAATCGAACCATCCGAAAGGGACAGATCTACATTTAGACCTTGGTATTATCTATAGTCAATTTCTTTTAGCGATGCAGATTTGCACAGACTCGCAGCGGTGCCCCTTTTAGGTCGGAAAAGTTTCCTGATCGCTGATTGGTTGGACGAGATAATTCTAACCAATCAGCGATCAGGAAACTTTTCCGAGGTAAAAGGGCACCGCTGCGAGTCGGTGCAAATCTACCTCGATAAAAGAAATTGACTATAGTAGCAGTAAGCAAAACTGTTTACACATACGAACACACCGGCTTAGTATCCTACGTCGAATTCTCCAAACAAAGCTACGAAGGATATGTCCTCATTCACCTGAATTCAACTCATCTACCGAATATACATTAACATCTTATTTCAGTTACCCTATATAGTATATGACGCTCAATAGTAACAAACAAATGACTTGGAAAATTATTAAAATAGAATAATATTGCTTCATTTTAAATAGCCAAATAAAAGTATGGAATCTTCTTTGATTTTAAAAACCAAGTATGTTACGTAATAAATAATGAATCAGATTTGCTGCATAAATATTAGATCTACTCAAAATTCATCCCCATTAGCATAAAAGCAGGTACAATAAAAATATATTTTTTTCTTTCTCAATAATCCCGTAGAATTTTATGCACAATTTATCAAACTATGCAATAAATATATATAAATATATATATATATATATATATATATATATAATATATATATATATATATATATATATATATATATATATATTTATATATATATATATATATATATTTATATATATATATATATATATATATATATATATATATATCGTTACTAGTCCATATGCAACTGCTTATAGTCTTTCTATACCAGTCTATGCCCTACCCGCAAATTTTCTTGGCTCGTCAATCCATTGTCTTCTCTTCTTCCCCGGCTTCGTTTGCAATCTCTCGGGATTCATACTGTTTATAAATATATATATATATATATATATATATATATATATATATATATATATATATATATATATATAATATATATATATATACATGTGTGTGCGTGTTACATATGTTGAACGAATACAAAAGCACGAAAATTTCCATTGGATGAAGAGAACACAGAGATCCAGGTTTCAGTTCATCCATCCATTCGTTTCCACTAACATTCCCTGTGCTCATCCTTCATGCCAATTGACTCAAATACCCGCTTTCCCACTCTTTTGCCCCTAATCCATGAATGCCCTGACCTTTGGGAGGTGCCAAATACCATTCTTTTCGTCCTAACGCTTACTGGAATGGGGGGAATCTTTTAATATGGAGTGAGGGAGAGAAGAGATTGATGGAAAAAATTATGAATAAAATCATATACTGTATATCTCATGTATTTCTCCAAGGAGGTAAGATTGCAGAAAACCGCAGAAAATTAATAATAATAACCTTTGCAATAAACTGCCTGGTACGAGAGAGAAGGTGAGATCAAGGTACATTTTTTTTAAGTTAAATTATCTTGAATACGAATATATATGCATAAATACTTATTCACACCCACCCACACACACACACACACACCCACACACACATATATATATATATATATATTATATATATATATATATATATATATATATATATAATATATATATATATATATATATATATCCTGCTCACCAGGGTATGAATAGTTTCCCCCTACCCGATGGATGGGGAGACCTGAGCGTGACCAGAAAGATATAAATATATATATATATATATATATATATATATATATATATATATATATATATATATATATATATATATATATATATATATATATATATCCTCTCACCAGGGTGTATGAATAGTTTCCACCTACCCGATGGATGGGAGACCTGAGCGTGACCAGAAAGATATAAATATATATATATATATATATATATATATTATAATATATATATATATATATATATATATATATATATGCATATATATACATATATATGCATATACATATATATATATACATATATATATATATATATATATATATATATATATATATATATATATATATAATATATATATATATAAGTTTATCATATAGATGCGGGATTCCTCAGCCAATTTTTTGATTGGCCGTATGATTGAATGGTGCAACACTTGGCAGGCAAGTAGATCGTTCCCGCCTTACCGATCACCACAAGTCCACCAAGCTGTAAATGGGTACCGTAAAAGAAAAGAAAAAAAAAAAAGTCCTAAGGCTAACAATTTACTGTTTATATGTTTAAAGGATCTCGAGCAAAGCTATCAATCATGAAAGTATGCCATCGTCAAAAGTGCACTGGGTCAACATGAACGGAGGTACTCTTATGAACCAGTGCTTGGTACAGATTTAATTTAATGGAAATACGTAGTTTCAAAAGTAGATTGTTCAAAAGTTTGGGAAAGAGAAAAGTACTACAACAAAAAAATCGTCAAATTAAATGACCCTTACAAACTATTAATACGAATAATAATACATTCCAAACAACTGTTTTCAGTCCTGTTTGCTTTTAGGCTACTTATATACGGAAAAGGAATAAGATAAATGATAAGAGTACCTGAGGAATCTACATTTTTCTTGGCCGAAGCAAATGTGAAAATAGAAAGAACTTTTAATTCATAGATTCAAAGATGCAGAATTGGTAATAGATAATGTGAATTTTAAACTAAGAATTGAGTGACTGGAAAAGCAAAGACTCCTCGTATGTAAATGCATACAAATAGAGAAATAGAAGGTTCATGGAATTGAAGGAGTCGTGAAGTAAGCTGTGTGCAGCTATAATACAGAAAAAAGAATAATTTAGAAGTACTGTATTCAAAAATGAAAAATATAGTAAAATAAACTAGAAGGAAAATCTGAGACCCCGTGTTGTTATGTAAAAAGTAAATACAGACAAGAATCTTGAAACGAAACATATAAATGGGGATATTACAACTTCATGCTAAAGGGTTGCTGAATGTAGCAGGCAGTTTATTGTTTATAAGAGGTCTATACAAATCTGAAAAAGGTTGAGAATGTGATCGCTAAGAATATAAATAAGCTAACAAAAGGTTGAACAGGTGAAAACCACCTTTAGTTTCCTTATAAAAAGGGAAATACAGCAGTTCGGTTGTGAAATTTTAATTGGTCATCTACCCTTGTAAGTTATAAAACAGAAACGGTAACATACTAAGAGCAGTATGAGTCAATACAAAGACAAAAAGTATTGGTTCTGAAATCGATTTGAGAAGTAAGACAACTAAGAAGCGTGCATTGATCAAAGCATAATTATAGATAAGACATAAAGATGCAAAATAAAAAAGGATTTGACATATATGTATCATAGTTTGTAAAAATCTTTTTGAATTAATCATGATTAAAGTGAAGCTTATTTCTAATTGGGTAGATGGCATTGTAACGATACTAATATAAAATACTGGGCTTCAGAAAAGGACTGGTCATATCTCTGTTGTTGCTCAATGTCTCAGAGATTATGTGATAAAAGAAAACACAAAGCGAACCAATATAAGTAAACATTATCCAATCAGAAAGGGAATTATAAATGTATTATGTTACTGGTGATAAACTGATCAATTGCAAAAGCTTGAGAGTCAAAAATTGATTGATAAAGAGCAAAAGAGAAACGAGTGTGCTTGTTATGGAACCATTTCTGGGAACTCATTTGGCTACAATATCTCGCCTCTATGAAATTCTACCCAAGTATAATTCTGTGTATAATTAACCCAAGAAAGGTGCTTTCATAATCGAATACTGAATATGCTGGTGATATGACAAATCTCTCTCTCTCTCTCTCTCTCTCTCTCTCTCTCTCTCTCTCTCTCTCTCTCTCTCTCTCTCAAAATCTACAAACCATTTATAGTATTATCCATCCTATTTCATTTTCATGTATCATTGTATTTATAAATAACGTTTTAAATATGTGAAGAGATAAATAAATACTATTATCATAGTGAGAGAGAGAGAGAGAGAGAGAGAGAGAGAGAGAGAGAGAGAGAGAGAGAGAGAGAGAGAGGAGAGAGAGAGAGAGAGAGAGAGATGGCCTCTGTTGACTGAGAAGCTCAACGAAGAGCCTTGTTAGTGTTGACCAAGAGGATTGGTGTCGCAGGGGATTTAACGGCAACGAACCACCTATGTATGATACCTGTCTCCGACAAGACCCAGAATAAGAAAAAGGAAGATTGGCTTCAATCTTTTATGGAATAAGGAATAAGTCTTCTGAATTCCATAAGAAATGTCATGGAAAAGAAAAATAATATTGAGATGTTAATGGAAATATCAATTGCAGTGTCCGGTCCGACTGATTGTTGTTTATATAATCTGTCAATAAATGTGGAATAGTTATATCCTTTGAAAATCATACAATCACTACATAAACAATTAATTATATAGATTGAACGTTTACTTCGTCGGAACGTCGATAAGATGGTTAGTCGTGTGCTTTTTAACTATTTTAGGAG
>NC_090731.1:133181569-133186569 GCF_036898095.1 Palaemon carinicauda
AGTTGTGGTGGCCGATGTGGTAACGTTCCTGACTGGTGAACGCCAGACTGGGGTTCGAGTCTCGTTCAAATTCGTTAGTTCCTTTGGTTGCTGCAACCTCAACATCCTTGTGAGCTCAGGATGGGGGGTTTGGAGGAGCCCAAATGTCTATCTGCTGAGTCATCAGCAGCCATTGCCTGGCCATCCTAGGTCCTGGCTTGGGTGGAGAGGGGGCTAGGGCGCTGATCATGTGTATATGGTCAGTCTCTAGGGCACTGTCCTGCTTGATAAGGCAATGCCACTGTCCCTTGCCCCTGCCATTCATGAGTGGAATTCAAACATTTAAACCTGTGATTCAGTATATAAAGTAAGCCACTATAGTCCATTTCTTTTAGCGATGCATATTTGCACCGACTCGCAGCGGTGCCCTTTTAGCTCGGAAAAGTTTCGTGATCGCTGATTGATTGGAATTATCTCGTCCAACCAATCAGCGATCCGGAAACTTTTCCGAGCTAAAAGGGCACCGCTGCGAGTCGGTGCAAATATGCATCGCTAAAAGAAATGGACTATAGTGTTTCACAGGTTTGTGGCTTAGCCTATATCCCAAAGCAGAAGGTTACTAAAAGAATATCTTTAGCTTACGTGGTTTATGTTGTATTTAGCATTCAAATGAAAGTTTCTAGAATCTCCCTTAAATCAAATTTTATATTCTCATCTGTATCAAATGAAAATACAACGAATCCTTTGTTGGAAACATGTTTACCTACATCATCTTTACATTAGCTTATACAAGGTTGCCATATAAGTCAGAGCACATCAATGCATTTTTATTTTTATTTTTATTAAAAGAATAATGTCCTACTACTCTACCCTCGAAACCAATCAGATCCCAGTCTGCATATAAATAAACTTATATAATTTCAATTACCATATTTTCTCTCTCTCTCTCTCTCTCTCTCTCTCTCTCTCTCTCTCTCTCTCTCTCTCTCTCTCTCTCGGCGCAGTAGCAGAACTAGACTGATCTGATATTGCCTTATATGGCAACCCACCTCCCGTACTTTAATTTTATGCAAGGTGCGGTATCCTTTATGGGAATATGATGCAAGACAAGAACAAAAAAGGTAAACCCAAAATAGTTTCCCTCAGGGAATATCTTCCTTTTTTAATCGCATCGTAATGAAGGTCAGTTTTAAATGTTGCGCCAGTATAAGGTACTGAAAGGTGCAGCACTGATAAACAAAACATTAGATATATAAATAGTACTTATATCATTTTACACTAAAATACTTTACAAACTTTATTCCGCCTTTATAACTAGGACAGCAGCTCATGATAAAGAATTCTTAAGTAAAAAAAAATGTAAAATTACTTTTCATACATTGTAAGTTTTTTCTATTGAGGGAAGGCATTAGAACTCAAGACTTTCATCGTTTGCATTATCATAAGTGAATTAAAAACTGTGGCCAAATCAGGCTGTCTTGACCACCAGCTCCCTTTTCGATTACTTTTTACGATAACAAATTTTTCCGATTGACTGGATTTTCCCTGCCTATTAAAGTGTCCCACACAAAGGCGAACGATAACATGTGAGGCCTTATCGAAAATTGAAAAATTTAGGTATTATCGTAAGCAACTAAATTAAAGGCGTTGCAGACAAATATGAAAATTTCGCTTTTCTGATAGATGGACACATTACGTCTTATTATAATCAAGCAAAGTAATAGATGACCTATTTATGCACTTAGAAGAAGTGGGCTATGTACTTCTTTGTGCATAACCCTTGTATTCCAATCAAACTACAGTATTGATTCCAAACCGCGTAACAGTAGCCCATCCTTCTGAACATCGAGCGAACAAGGACTGGATATACAAAACTATTTCGGATAATTCTGATTTTCTTGATTGCTATATCAATCATTGAGAAAGCTATGGCGGAAAAAAAACCTAGAATATAAGATGCAATAAATTTAAGCTTTTATTTCTGTATGAAACTTCTACTGCCACAACCCTAAAAAGATATAATTATCTTGATCCAATCTTTTGGAACATACGAATATGTAGCATCCCTTGGGTCGATGCGATTACCTATGCATAATCGAGTCAGCATCCAGCCTCAACCACAACTGGCCCTTATACGATTACAAGAGAACTGATTAATTAAAAAAAAATATTCCAATGTGACATGAATATTCCAATGCGACGTACTGGACGGTAAGCAATTTCCACAGAGTCAGGATTATAATCTATGGGTAATCCAGAAGAGAGACCTGCCAGTGGCTACCACTGTCCTCTCTCACTACTGGCCAATACAATAAGCAAAATAAAGCTGCCTGGGTACAACTGTAGAATCGGGGAGTCGCTACAGTCTACGGGTAATACACTCCACATTTGCGCTTCCTGGCTTGATCTTCATATTGACGTCAGATTTGACGTTGTGGGTAATTAGCGGCAAGATATGGATAAGCAAAAATCTGAAAAACAAACGCTGCTTGAAACGGGCCCTTAAAAAGGCAGTGCACTTTGTTTTTTATGAAAATAATCTAATATGTTTGCATTCAGATATGGAATCTTCTCACAGCGTTATTGTAAGAAAATCATAGACCGATACAATAAACCATGCAATAACTACTGAGATAATTTGTTAAGATGCTATAAAAGTAAAAATGAATATTTAACTTAGTATAAATCCTGAACTCCTAACCCAAACTGAAATATCATGGCGTACCATCTTACGTTTCCATAAAAATGTCTAGCAGTCTTTCCAATCGAATCAATTCCTACATATCTCTTGTCAAAGCAAATCTTAGGATATTTTTGTCAAAACAATACCAAAGCTTCTCTCGGCAAGCCTCTCATGGTTTTATGACCTCCTAACGTCTTAAATTGAATACGTTCTTAATTATTCTTAATGATAAGATGTGCAGATCCCATTTTCTATGTTAAATGGATTTCGATTCGGTTCACTTGCCAAGGTGCATGCTGGTGCATCTTTAAACTTTTATGAAAAGTAAATTACAAAACTAACCCCCTACAACACACAGTTTTATCTACTTATACAATTACTCCTGTACGACAACCCGCGTTATCTACTTATACAACTCTTCCCTTACAACACCCCGCGTTAATTACCCCTGCCAAGGCGGTTATATTTTCAAAACACTTTATCTATTAACTTATTTATTTGTCTGTGGTCTATGGACAGGATAACGTCAAAATTACTCACCGGATTTGGACGAAATTTTCACCACAGATAGATTATTGGTCATGGGCGACTTCATTAAATTTTGGAGATGATTCGGATCCGGATTCTAGGGCCGGATTTGCATTTTTCACAATTTTAAAGATTACGTCGAAACAAATTGAAGGATTTTGACGAAATTTCCATCACAGATAGATCTTGGGCCATGGACGACTCCATTAACTTTTAGAGATGGTTTGGTAGCGGATCGGGATTCTAGATCCGGATTTGCAATTTTCATAATTTTAAAGATTACGTCAAAACAAATTGACACATTGAATTTTCATCAAATTTTAAATATGGATATATTTTATGCATCGGAAGAAACCATGAAATTTTGGGGGTGTTACGGATCAAGATCACGATTCTGGATCAGCATTGCACTTTTCACCATCTACTGTACAGTCAGTATATGAAAAGTGGGGCCGATGTCCGTAGACATTGGTTACATGTTGGCAATATTCATTGGCGGAGGTCTGAAACCTCCGATTATTCTCGCTACTTGTATTACTATTCGCCTACAAACAGCAAACAACAACAACCAATGCAATCGTCTCTAGTCCAGTGCAGTTCAAAATACTTAGACATGTCAATTCATGTCTGGGGACTGGCCAGTTTTCAACAAAACGCTGGCCAGCTCACATTGGTGAGGGTGGGAGATTTTCGTCTGATCGCTCACAGCAACCAACCTACTATAGGTGACTCTAACTAGTACAGCTTTTCTGATCATGGCGATCTGCAAACGCTTTCACCACGTTAAGGTATCCCCTACAACTGTTATTTACTTATACAACTATCCTCTACAACAATCGCCGTTAATAATAATCTTACGAAAAATAAACTACATTTACATCCAAATATATCTTGTTTGATTAGAGCAACGGACAACTAAATGTCTGTAACAAGCCCAGGTCTTTTCGAAATAGGAAGCAACAGACCTAAAGCTTATTAAACGTAAACTGTTAGGAATCGTAGAAAACAGAAACAGGAAATATTACGCATAAAAATATTATAATAAAATATATACTGAAGCAATAATTTCTGCTGAATATTAACAAGGGAAAAATCTCCACCGAAAAGAGAGTAGCCTAATGCAGCTCCCAATTATGTGTTCTTACAGTGGCTAATAATAATAATAATAATAATAATAATAATAATAATAATAATAATAATAATAATAATAATAATAATAATAATAACGATCATGCGAACTTCGAAAGAATTGTATTAACAACACCTCCAATACCCAAGGAAAATTAGAATACTACAAGGAAGTTGATTATTTGTTCAGTTGACTTCCTTTTTATGCTTTTGTTTAAATAATAATAACAATAATAATAATAATAATGCTCGATATAAGAGAAGAAATATCCTGACTAAACTCATCTTACCTCATATTAGTTTTCTCTGTCCGTGTTACATACAACCTCTTGGAATAAATTAGTGAAAAGCGTCCAAATCCCTTCTTAAAGTAAGTGCTTGATTTCTATAAGTAAATTCATGGACTAAGTATCCTGAAGACTGTGATATTCAACTCAGTTAAAGCAAAGAAACAAAATTGAGGCTGATTGAAGTGATATCTCATCTGCTCTTCTTGTTCGCATTTCATTTGATCAAAAGAGAAAACTAAGAGATAGAAATGAGACAACAGCCAAGTAATTTACACTTGGGACCCCAATGATTCATGGCTTTAGATTATGCAAAGGTCTTAGCTGGGTCTCTCTGATGAAAGAGATAATAGCATGATAAATACGACACATATCTCCGTGCAAGAAGCTGAGAA